>NC_046184.1:119617368-119919491 GCF_011004875.1 Balearica regulorum gibbericeps
GGAAAGAGAGAGAAGAATTATTCAATTTAAAGAGCATTACTGGAATGAGATTTAATGGCTTTGAATTATCCATGAATAAAACTTAGTCTAGACATTTGGAGAAGATTAGAAGATTTGGAGGAGATGGAGAGGCTCCCAAACAGCGCAGCAGGGAAATCTACTTGTTTCAAGATGGAGCCTGAGGCAGAGATGGAAGTGACTGTGTGACACGATCTGGGAGTTCAGAAAGCTTGTGAAGTAAACTTTTGGGCACTAAATTCAAACAAAAAACTGGTTTTTGTTAATGTTTCTCAGCATGCACTGTATCATATTTTGTTGAACATACGATTCACATCTTCTGATCATTCACTGTAGGGTTCAGGAAGATTTTTCCCCCAGACACTACTTTTGTATATCTATTGTCTTCTGAGCACAGAGCAGGTTGCTCCCCTTTGCAGCAAGGTGATGGGATATCCAGCAGAAAACCACAACATTCTAAGTGGAAAGGCTTAGAAGAACCTAAAGTGCTTAGTTGGCATTTGTTGTTTGCATGTTTAGGATTAAAGACAGTTTCCTAATTTGGGAATAAATTAGGGTTCTTCCTTCTCTGTCATTAAAGTTCTCTCTGTATAAAACATCTTGCCTGAAAACAGTACCCAAGCTGCTGACTGAAGTCAATGGCCACAATAACTTGCTCATGACCATAAGACCCTACACTTTTGGCTATTAAGAAATAAAATTAATGGAAAACAAAACCAGTATTATTATTTTAAAAAAACACCAAAACAACAAAACAGTTTTACCACCAGAGAAAGTTAAAACATATTTCCAGCCTATTCACGATACTTTTATTAGCACCTATTGATTAGTAATAACTAATGCCACTGCATCTCTTCACCAACATGTAAATGTGAACCTCAGGGAAATAAGAATAACGCAAAACAGAAGCTTGTTCTTCAGTTTTTCTTGCAGCTGCAGAGACATAGAGCATGTGTAAAAACAGCCTGTACAATACCATATTTATCCAGTCAAACCAATAAAATGAAGTTGGACTTGTTCTTTAAGGTCTTTTCAAATCAAAATGATTGTATGATTCAATGATTCTAAATGTTAGCATGGGTGCTTCTGAAGTTTCCTAAGAGATTCTTGGACAACCCTCGCTTTTGTCTCACACCCAAAAAATATTCACAATCAATTCCTTGAAAACTGAAGTCTACAGTGGACCCTCCCTATTTAGCTTTTGAGAAAAAAGTAATCTACTGGGTAGTTTTCCTCTGGAAGAAGACACTCTTCCACTCTCAGAATCAGCAGAACAAAGCTGTAAACCATGCAAAATGGATGACCATAAAAAGATTTAAATCCTATGAGGTGCTAGTCAAAATTAATATGTAATATCCCAGCAGTCTATCATCTAAATAAGTTGGGGACGATAACAACTCTCAAAGCTCGGTTGTCTCCTACGGATTTTTAAAGAAAGGAAATGTCTCACCAGTTCACAGGTGAGTGAGTGATCTACCTCATTCAATGGCAATACTCCAATTTGCTAATCACTGCTACTTGGAAAATTCTTTACCTTCTATACACCAGAAATAAAAATGTTATTACATATTGTATATAATACTATAGCTCCTTTGTGCTGAGACCATTACAGTATTGTTCCCCAAACTGTTCCTTACAGGTAATACAGAAACCACAAGTCTCTCTAATGTTGCTTTTGGCAACAAGGAACTTAGAAAGTTAAAACTAAGACTGTGAGAGCAAAGCATGATAGGAAATAGTCATAATGCATACAATTAAGTGGATCTCTGTTGAGCATTATGACTTCTGAAAATCTTGTTTTGAGATTACAAGTCATTTAGAAGTGGAAGAATTAAAAAATCATTAATATTTTAAACATTCTTGACCTCGGATCTTCTGGAGAAGTCATTGACCTAGTTTGGTTTGGATTTTCAGCTACTTCAGTAAGTTTTGCTCAGAAAGTAACTGAATGGAAAAAGAGTAAAAACTCTTCTTAGATCTCATGAGAGGTAACAGAGAGGGTGTGGTTCCTACTTTTAAGGGATTATGGCCATCCATGAGGTCTACCACTTGCCCCTAGAGGAGAAGGACACAAAAGTCTTGCAAACTTTGTATCCTCAAACAGGAAGCAGAAACTGGAGACTGCTCCTGAACACCATTTTGCTGGGTAACACCACTTTGATTGTGTCTTCCTTAATATTGGCCATGAATTAGGATTTAGCAGGTTTTAAGACTTACCACATTGTAACTATAAACAGAAAATGGATCCCAGAAGAATCCATAGGCAGCATCCAAATATCAAGTGAAAATTACAACTCTTCCTTATCTATATCAAGCTTATTCCTTATATCTGACATATTTTTGTTTGTTTGTTTTTCTTCTGGATCTTGACTGAGTATGCAGTTCTGTGGTCTCTTTTGATTTATTTTTTTCTGTGCTTTGAACTTACTTGGAGGGGGAAAAGAATATTGGCATCTACAAAGCGATTGACTGTGCAGCCTGATCATTTGCTAAGCATTATTAAAAGCTCCCTGAAATCACTCCAGTGCATTGCCCTTTACAAGCCATCAGCCATCAATTCAGATCGTCAAATGTGATTACCAGCACTCTTTCAGAAGCTACGTCCAAGCCATTAGTCTGATCGAAAAGCTGTGTCTTTTTTTTTCCCAAGTGCATGTAAATCTACCATACCAGTGCTTCTGTGTTTATGTGGTGATTCATTAGACTTCCGAATAGCAATTCTAGTGTTAAATCTCCAAGACAAGGCAGAATTTGTTAACTTTCCAGAAATCACCCCTATTCAAAGAAACTTTTTCAAAGATATGCTCACATGTACATCTCTCTTCTATGTAGATCTATCTATTATTCATTTAAAATATACCTCTGCTAGTACATACAAAAGAGATTTACTGGCAGTTACCTGGAGAAGTACAGTTAGACTGAAATCAAACTGTGCTACCAGTAGCTACCAAACATCTTGCTTTTATGGAGTATATTGTGACTACTTTTGCACTTCTGTCTGACCAGGAGTGGATGAGATGAATCCCAAACAGTATTCATCCCGAGTCATATGAAATATTTTGTAGACAAGTTGTAAACACTTTATATTTGCCGCATATTGATTTTGGGAAATCGAACTAGCACATGTATGATTTTCTGCACAGAATTATAATTGAACCTAGATGTTGACTCTCCTTACAGCCCAGCCTTCTCTCCAAGAACACACAAAATTGCAAACACAAACAGTTCACACAGGAACATCGATAGGTATTGAGCTCAGGTAGTCAGGACTGGCCAGCAAACATAAAATGTGTTTGCTGGTTTCTTAGTTATCAAGCTAGTTACTCACTGGAACAGCTTCACAGGGGCATGAGAGTCCCTGTCACTGGAGGCTTTCAAGATATGATTGGACAGGGTGCTAGATAATCTCAACTAGGCTCTGTTTCCCATGAAAGGTTGAACCAGAGGATCTTTTGAGGTCCCTTCCAACCTGAGCTATTTTATGAAGCAGTCTCTACATGCTGATTTCTCAGCACAAGCCGTTCTGAGTCTTCTAGGAAAAAAAAAAAAAAAGGAGAGGAAGGATAGGTTGTCTTTATGTGGTCCTCCCTCTTCATGAGCAGTAATGAAATATTATGTCTGCGCTCCCTCCCTCTCACAGTTCTTTGCAAACAAAATGGCCATTATCAGCACAACTTCAGGGCAGATCAGAGCACTCTATTCTGCAAAAAGCATATTTCATGTCATCATATAATTTATGTATATTTCAGGTACACACACATTTATCAAGCTTGTTGGAGTTTGTATTTCTTCATTATCCTGTATCAAACATTACCAATGAGCAATCCTGCTGTACTCATGGTCCAGACTAAAAGATCCTTGGGATACCTTGAGCTGTATGCTGCTGTCTAGGTGCTGACATATCAATACATGACTTTGAAGAGTGGAGTATTACAATTACCATGGAAACTGTCTAAGCCCATTGCTTCTAAAGTCATGGAGGTATGGGTTTAGATGGCTGACTTGGCTACCCAGGCTTGTAAATGCCACTGCATGACTCTCCAGCGTGCACTGAGAGACCCATTCTCAAAGTGTGTGTGTGTGTGGGGGGGGGGGGTGTTGGGAGGGGGGAATCTGAGAAACCGCCACTTGCTTAGTTTCCTCTTGACTAAAAACATAGGAAACAGAATATTTCATGAATATTCTTATAGAAATTCAGTTCTCAGCCCTATTACCTTCTCCTCTTATTGTACAATTGAGTAAATGACCAACTTTTCATTTATTTGTGTGGGCAATGTCTTTTATGTGGTTTTTCATTCTATAATTAGAACATAATATGCCAAGATTATTTATCTTCACCTGGTTGAGAAACCAGAACAAATCCTCACAAAATGAAGAGGTCCTGTAGCAACAACAGCAGAAGAAATCATTATAAATGCAAGACAGCAAGATAGACAGGTAACTAGAAGATGCACCATTTTCTACAAATAATTTATAACAAATCATTTATTTATCCAATTTCACTGTTTTTTCTGCTTACAATGCGTTAGCAAGATCTCACAGTCCTAGGATTGACTCTTCACTTGAAATTATTCATTATTTTTCCCCTTTAAAGATAAAAAGGTTTTTCTTCTCCTTTCGTTTTCAAAAAAAATTTTACCAGGTTTGAAAATGGTATAGAATTCGATTTAAACTAGACAACTTTATTTGAGCTTTAGAGTGCTGAAAACTTATCTAGATCTTAATTTTGTGTCACAATTATTCTTAACTGTATTTTTTTAAGGATACTTTTCCAAGCTATATGCTTCAGTAATCCTATGTAAGTATTTAAGATTTATTCCACTCTGATTTTAAGCAAATCAGATATCTAAGTAGCACATATATCTAAGTCACGGTAAAAATATTTATCAGTGTCTATCTTCTATATTTGTCTCTCAATTGAAAATTCTTCTTTTATTCCTCTCCTCTCTACTCGTTACTTTATACTTTGCCACAGACCATGTCCTATGTACCTGTGGGCACAGTGTGTCACCTATAGAGTAGTCTCTTTGCCTTCACTTCCAGGCATGGCTTCCCTTGGGCTGGCTGAGCTCTAGCTCCGGGGTACCAGCAGAACCTTCTTCCAGCATGGTCAAAGGTGCGTGAGACACACCCTCAGCTTTTAACAACACAGTTGGAAATAAACTCATTCAAACATGAAGCTGAAAGTCAAAGACACATTTTTCCCTGTTGCTGAGGCCTTTTGCATCTATTTTGACCAGAAGATTCTCTTCTTTATTGAATTCCTTTTATACTGAGAATAATCATTGCTTCTGCACGTAAACTTTTCCTTGCACAAAGGAATACTCTGAGAAACCCAACAGCGGGTTGTCTTCCGTTCTGTTCTACAGCACAGGTGTTTTCCTAAAATGCAGTGTTTCAAATAAGCATGAATTGCTTTGGGGATCGTTTGGAAGGGCTGTAGACATTAACTGCAGGGAGTGCAGTTCAACGCTGCTATTCTGACATCAGGACATAGTGTCATATTTGGGCAGTGTATCACAGGGGTCTAAATCAAGCAGAAGACCTACTTCTCTTCAGCTGACTGCACGGAGAGCCACGTTTCACCAGCCATGTATTGGTAACTGTCTTCAGCTCCTTAGTGTCAGTACATAACTTACATGCAAGTAGTTACAACACCTGAATTACGCGTTGGCATAAGGCAGTATGAATATAGAATCCCGAAATTTAGTATTTAAGAACTCACTGATTGAATCATATTCCTTTGTGTGAGCAGATATCACAGCTGGACGGTGTCATGAAGCACAAAACAGGCAATGCAGAGCCTGAAACAGAAGGATCCTGTGCTCCGAGGATTGTCCTGAGGGCTATGCAGCAAAAAATGACAAGGGCTGAGGACCTTTAGCAAATGCTTAATCAGTAATTTCTTTCATGAAGTAGTGTTAAAAGTTGTTGCAATATTTATAATTCTAGTTCCCCAACAATAGAATATCTTTAATCGTGCCTGTGGCATAAAATACCACTTGTAACATTTTGACTTTCCATCAGTATTAAAATACATATCAAATGACATAAAATTCATTATATATTGCAATATATATAAAGGGCACAAAACCATACATATCAGCCATCTTGTCCATTCAGTTAACAGATGGCATATTCAGAATGTTTTCTTATGTGGGTTTTCATTTTTTAATTTACTCCCAGTGATTCCCTTTTTCTACTACATATACTAAGCTACATATATTTTACAAAATACATATTTGCCAAACATAATGTCTTTTCCTCAGAAATGCTGCTCATAAAGAGAACATGCATGAAGCACATATTAAATTGATGTATGCTACCAAAGGGAAAGAGAAGAGGGAAACCAGCAGGTCTTCTGAATTTTTACAGTCCTCCATAATTTTTTCAGTTATTAGGTAGCAAGATGATATAGGTTTATAAACAAACCAACAATTGCTACAACAATTTAACCACATGAGGACCACATTTCTTAGAACTGATACCCCGAAATCACTTATTTTTGTGTCATCAAAGGACTGTCGAGTAGGACAACTGTTTTAAAGGCTGTATCCTGAAAAGCAGCATCAAGGAAATGTAGCGTGATTTCCTTTTACCTCCTTCTACCAAAAATACTATCATACACCAAGTAAACTAACTTACAGCCAGAGACTAAAAATCTCAGAAAAAATCCACAGTCTTAGCAATGCAAATAGTTAATCAGGAATATATAAGAAATGTGATATTGTAGGAATTTCAGATGTTTAATATTTTAATTAGAGAAAGCTTACTTTTGGTACAAGTATTTCTGAAGCCATTGCACTGGTAGGAAGGCTGAAGTATTAACATGGCACAACTAGACAATTGATTACATTTTAAAAAAAATAACTAATTGATTACATTTTGCAAAAGGATCAAGCTAGTATTTATACTCTTTTAATACTACATGTCCACAGCAATGTCATATTTCCATCCGTATAAGAATTTATGGAGAAATGGAAGAATTTGCTATTTCAGTGCTTAATAGCTGGAGTGACCTTCCTGTGGTTTTTAAACCAAATGCTATAGTATTTGGCTTACAGTTGTTCTAAACTTTACATCTTTTCTACCATTTTGGTACACATCAGCTGATATTTTGCTCCACAATGAGTCTTCAAACCACTAGTATAGTTCTGAGATGTTATTAAAATGACATTTTCTTTATACAGAAGGATTTATACCACAGGGCACCTCAAGCTATGCTGAGAATATGCAGTAGGGGCATGCCAGTTTACACTTCGAGGTCCCAATCGAGCTTCTTTTCCAAGGAAAGACGACTGGAGGCAAGTGGAAGATGACAATTACAGACACTTGGGTATCACCTTGATCTGGAGTCAGTGCCACCAGGGCATGCACCTGGACACAGGAGCTCAGAAACACTTTTGTCATCACACAGTTTAGACATAACCTGAGAGTGTTTTCAAAAGCCAACACAATACAGATAGCTGAATTTCAGTAATAAGCTGCAATAAACTAGTCCCTGTGTGAACCACGGACTGGAAGAGCCACCTTGTGTGTGCCAGTGCACGGCTGTGAGAGGGTCTTCGTGCAATGCAGATGAGACGTCTGTTTAAAAACACTACTAAAGAATTTCATTTCTACATAAACCTGATCGGTCATTTATGTTTCAAAGCTTTTGCCATCTTAAGAAAAGTCTTTCTTTCTAAGCCCAACTTTGGCATTACAATGAAAAGTCAGAAGAATTTGAGATGTGTGAGATGCATAAAACATCAATCCATGAAAGAGTCCTATAGTAGAGCCCACGGATACACCAAGACAGTCCTGCTCAGTCCAGAGCTGCCTAAAAAGTGAGGTAACTGGGAAAAAAAGTTTCACAGCAGCCCAAATGCAGCAATGGGAAAGCATCATGCTGTGTATATGTATGATCTTCTAAGGGAGAACACAGCCACCCTAAGGACTCCCTAAGGACAAGAGTAGCACTTCTCCACAGCTGTGCGGTGGTGTGAAAGTAGCTCTGGTTGTTATGTTTCAGTACAGGGTTCAAATGCCTGAACCCAATGTAAGAGCTTGGACTCCAGCTGAAGGTCCTGAGAGAGTCAGGAGAAATACAGGAACCAGACTGTTCACTCCTGTGAAATGGTAGGTAAGTCTGGACATGGACACAATGAAATTTAGATGTTTAGAGAACTTCATGTGTGAAAAATTAGAGATCTTGCACAGGTAATCTAGCCACAGAATCAATCAAGGCAACTTTGCTCTACTTTCATTTTATTCACCAAAATCATGTCTAAAAGGAAATTGGGATGGCAAGGGTTTTATGGCAGGGAGGGGGATATATGATTTTTTATTTTTCTAAGGCCTTGACAAAAATGTAAGTTTCTGCCTGGAAATACACACGCATAAGTTGCATGTTTCATATTTAAAGGACATCAGAAGTATATTTCAGAGCTGGATCTGAAACACCAACCAACTAAATGATTTCAGAACTAGTATTCCTTCAGTCCATCTGCCTAGTCCATTGCACATAGAAGTATTAGCTATATTCTAAGATATCTGGACTTCCACTCCCTTTGAACTGGTAGCTGCATTAAGTTTTGCTGAATGGTTAAGGATTTTAAATTAGCCTCAGCATATGTGAATACAATAGGTGGTTGGCTTGTGTACAAGAGATCAATTGCCTGCTGCCCAAAGCACAGAAAAAGCAAACTCTGGACTACATTCATGCCAGTTTAGGCAAATATATATTTGTGTGTGTGTGTATAAAAATAATATAGTCCTGAGGTCTTTTCTGCTCTAGCTAGGCTTCCTCTTTTCTCCAACGTGAGTTCTACCACAGGGAGGACTTTGGGATTCACTCACTTAATTTTAAGTCATTCACTGTGTTGTAAGATACCCTAAAGAGGGTTGCTTTATTAGGCTATTTATACTACCTCAGTGTGTAAAGCTGCATAGCTTGCTTTCTTGCACAACACATTTTTTTGCATACTTTTAGGTTCATACCACATTTCCATGATGAAAACAAGTCCTCTAAGCATGTACAAGGCTACACAAGACTGCATCTACTTAAATGTAACACTGTACATGGCATTCCCTGTAATCTCATTCATAATTCTAGCTGACATAACTAGTGTTCCTAGGTTGATGTATTTCTGATTAATGAGGCATTAGTTCTATATCAGGTAGCAATTTCAGAATAGTCTATTTCCAATGAGTTATGAATATGACTTGATTATTACCATTTGACCTACTCTTGTGTTGAGATGATTTGTGGCTGCATTTTCCCAGAGGACCAACCAAATGTCATTGCCTTGAAATACCACTGTTATGTTCCAGTAATTAAATGAAGATTAAAAAAAATTGCATGGTAGACATGAAATCTGTGCATGGTGTTTGGCAATCTGAAATATTTGTATACTCACTTACAAGAGAATTTCCTTAACATGAATCAAAATGAGCTACATAAAAATTCTGCAATTGTTGACCTAAAACAAAACACAGCTGCTTCTGTCTTCCAGACATTTAAAAACATCATTTTCTCCCTTACTGCATTTACACCAGCCTCATGGTATTTAAAGAATAATTCATTCATCAGGAAAAATCAACATGGGTTCATAAAGGGAAAGTCCTGTTTAACTAATTTGATATCCTTCTACGATAAGGTCACCCACCTAGTGGATGTATTTTTTCTTGATTTTAGTAAAGCTTTTGATACTGTCCCTCACAGCATCCATCTGGACAAGTTGTCCAGCTGTGGGATGAGTGGGTTCACAGTGTGCTGGGTGAAGAACTGGCTGAAGTTCCAAAGGTTGTAGAGAACAGGGCTACATCTGGCTGGCAACCAGTCACCACCAGTATTCATCAGGGTTCAGTTCTACCGTCAGTTCTGTTCAATGTATTTATCAATGATCTGGATGCAGGAGTGGAATGCACCATTAGCAAGTTTGTTGATGATACCAAACTGCGAAGTGCTGTTGACTCTCTTGAGAGACAAAAGGCCTTGCAGAAGGATCTAGATAGATTGGAGCATTGGGCTATGATTAATGGGATTACATTTAAACAAGTTGAAATGCAGAATTCTGCACCTAGGATGGAGTAATGCTGGGCACAAATATAACTTAGGAGAAGAGTGGCTGGAGAAGGGCCCTGCAGAAGGGTATCTGGAGGTGCTGGTTGACAGCAGCTCAATATGAGCCAGCAGTGTGCCCTGGCAGCCAAGAGGGCAAACTACATCCTGGGGTACATAAACACAGGATAACCAGCCGGTCAAAAGAGGTGATTATACCACTGTGTTCAGCGTCGGTGCAGCCTCACATTAAGTACTGTGTGCAGTGCTGGGCCCCACAATAGGAAGGATGTGAAGGTCCTTGAATGCATCCAGAGGAGGGCAACAAAGCTGGTGGAAGGGCTGGAAAGAATGTCCTGTGAGGAGGGACTAAGGACTTTGGGCTTCTCTAGTTTGGAGAGAAGGAGGCTGAGGGGCTGAGACCTCCCTGCTCTCTGCAGCTTGCTGAGGAGGGGACGTGGAGAGGGAGGTGCTGAGCTCTTCTCCCTGGGATCCAGCGATAGGCCGCATGGGAACTGTTCAAAGCTGCACCAGGGGAGGTTCAGACGGGACATTGGGAACCATTTCTTTACCAAGAGTACGGTCAAACCGTGGAACAAGCTTACTGGAGAGGTGGTCAATGCCCCAGGCCTGTCAGTGTTTAAGAGGCATTTGGACAATGCCCTTAATAACAGGTTTTAACTTTTGGTCAGCCCTGAACTGGTCAGGTAGTTGGACTAGATCATCGTAGGTCCCTTCCAACTGAAATATTCTAGTCTAGTCTAGTCCAGTCTATGTCTATGAAATGGCCAAGCCCCAATGTAAATTAAAAAACCCAAACAACCACAATATAACCCTTTAACATTTAAATGGCAATCAGACACAGATAATTTATCATCCTGAGACCAACTAAACACTTTCCCACTTTCCAATTTTCCCAAACTATAACTTTGCTGAAAGTTCTCTGATAAAGGGTGAAATGAGCAACAATGCACTCATTCACACCCTGGCAAGAAGTTCTTTCAGCATCTCCCACTTATTGCAAGCTATGACATAAACTAGTTGCCACAATTTTAAATTTACATTCATCCTCCTTTTGATTTTCTCTGTTTTTTTTCTGATGATAAGGTGAATGGATTTGTTATTATTTATTTATTATACAACAACAAAATGAACATTATTATCCCCTAAGCAGATACTCAGAATTATATAGGCTTGAAAAGCACAGAAATAGAAGTCTTGCATGATTTGGTCAATTAATGAGATGACCAAGCAATAATACTAATAGTAATCTTGAATTTTTTATACAATGCCAAGGTGATAACATTGTGAAAAAGAATAGTTGCACATACATTGATATGTGATATCTGTACAAGAGAAGTAATTCTCCTTTTAAAAACAATGACAGAAATGAAGAACATCCTTATTTAAAATTCTCTTTGCCTTGTGACTTGCTATGTAACTTGTCACACTTTGTTCAGACTCATCTTTTTCTAAACAGTCTCAGAATTTGAGTGCTAACTTGGATGCTACTTAACTTCCCTTTCCCCCCTAGTTTGTTCACTCCACAACAAAAGGCCATCCTTTTCTAAAGGCTTCTTCTATTCACTGCTTTGTGTAATCTGAAGCAGAAGGGTATCAAAGTAAAACTTGCTATGCAAACTTCCAGAAAATTCAAAAAGTGAACCTGCAAGCTAGAAAGAAACAATTGCATCAAACACCACCAGACAGAGCAGAAAAAACCATAATGCCAATTTAAAAATTCAAAAGTCCGCGGGGGCAGAGTACATCTTTTCAAATTTGTGTGTGACCAAGGGGTCCTGATCTGTAAGTGGAGCTTCCCGATGCCCTGCAAATTGTTATCTTCACTGCATAGGACCTTCCAGTCCTTTGCAGATTAGGGAGAGCTCTGTGTGGTTAGGAGCTGGTGGAGGAAAATCATACGCATGACACTAGCCTGCAGGTCAATGGCAAACAGTAGCTTGCATGCTCTGGATTACCAGCCTAAATTTCTCCTCCCTAGGTCATTTTCTGTGCTTATTTTGCTGCACTTGTATAGAAACTATTGTTAAACCTGGAACATCAAGTAGTGCAATAAGATAACTGCAGCATGTGCTCTCCACTAAATGCAGTTAGCCTAAAGTTAGACTACTTTCCACAAACAGGTAGACAATTACTTTTTCTTTTTGTAGCAAGGACTGTGCAGTTTCACACGCACTTAACAATTTTTCTTCATATGCTCTGAAGGTCTGGCTCTAATTTTTTTGTATATATTAAAATACAGGAACCAGATGCAGCCTCCTATCCATCATCTGCACTGTTCATGACCTAAGCAAAAAGTCACTGCTTTCGGATGGGGATCATGCCCTGAGGGCAACCAAGTCCACCACCAAAAGTAGGGAAACAGGGAAAGTGATAAGCTTCGGCATGAGATGAGGCAATGAGTAAGGAGCGCTGTCATTTAATAAGGTCTGTTCTCAGTAATTACAGCGACACAATTTGATCAGCAAGGACTAAGTATCTTCATCTGAAAGGGATCGGATGAAATTAGTGCTGATGTAATAAGTACCATTTGTCACTATTAGGGAGAGAGGTGTTGACAGGTCCCTGCCGTTGCCGTGGCAACGCGGCAGCGCTGTTTCTCCCAGCATGGGCTTCGACTCCGGCAAGTCACACAAGTCTGGGAGGCAGAGGATGCTCCGCTGCGGTAACCCACTTACCTTCTTCCCCAATCTGGGTCATGCAGGATCACCTAACAATACTGACGCTGAGATTCCTGGGGCTCGATTTTGGGCTGTGGTCTGGACCATGATGGTCAGCCTGCCTCAGTTTCCCTGCTATCAGTGACCTCAAAGCCGCATCCTTTGGGATCATCCCCCTGATCATGCTGGCTCCAGCACCTCACCGCCAGCCCTCTTGCAGCCAGATTCCACGCGAGCCCCGCAGCAGGTGGGAAGTTCCTGTGCTTTCTGGTTAGTTTGGCAGCATCCCTACACACCTGCTGGGTTGGCCACTTTCTCCCATGCAACCTTAATGCAAGATTTAGAAGATTAGATTAGATTTCTGAAGGCTTCATGTTGGCTGAACTAGACCTGAAAGGTGTCCTTTGCAGATGACCGCTTTCCACCAGGCAGCCCCATAAACGAAATTTTCACTTTAAGCAGAAGTGCAGCTCTCTCCGACAGTAAAACTCCGGTCACATGCAGCGAGGTTATTCACAGGTAGATTACATATTGTTACAATGTTTTCCACTGACACATTCCATGATGTGAAATAAAAAGGCAAGATTTGCTCCCAGCAGAGTAAGATACCAAGTGTGAAATACCACATGAAAGAAAAAGATTCTCTTGATCAGATACTCATAATCAACACACATAGCCAAAATGCGATCTTAATTACTATCAGTGGGTGGAAGTTTCCTGAATGTTAAATTACCTGCAGCAATTACGAACTACTGAGTAACCTGTTTACAGCTTCCTGAAATTATCATCACATAATTTGGCAATCTGCCATATTTTATTTCATTAAAAACTTAATGTACCATAACATAATAGCCATAATAAAGCTGTCAAGGGCCACTCATTGCTATTTACTTAGATATAATCTGTTTATTATCTCTCAAAAACAACAGCTAAACAGAAAGGAAACCTGGAGGCTAACAGGTCACATGAGAAACAGGGAATATGAAGAGCTCCGTCTTTCTGCTGTACAGTCCCAAAATCCATATCTATCCCATTTGTCTCACAGTCAAAATTATCCACAGAAAATACCTAATAACCTGTTTTTGAAGAGCTAAACTGCTTGCTAAAGTATGATGCATTTAGATGGGACAAGACGTAACTTGCCAGAACCCAGTAATAATAACATTAACAACGCAAATTAATTCTATCATGATTTTTCAAGCTATCATCTGGAAGAAGTGCTGCTTCTGCCAGGATACCTTTAAAATTAAATATTGAAGCATTTGAAGAAATTGCAGTGGCTGGAACTGATGCAAAATAAAAAAATTAGTGACTATCACAAAAGGCAAAGCTATCGGATGACCAGTCAATCCCTCCAATCAGAGCCCCAGAACGTCAGCCAAAATGGGGTGAGGTGGTAGCTGTGCTCTTAGCAGGCACTGCTTTCTCAGAGGTTTTATCATTCAGAGGGAGTGTAGGTCTAGAAACACAAGTATTTAAGAGTCAACTATAAACCCAGCTTGTTCTACTTAGAGCAGAAGTGTTGATTTTCTTCAACAGCTACCTGCTCAAGTACTGACATGCACCGCGCCTCCTTAAGTTTTGAAGCAGATGAAGCGCTAAGAGATGCAGGCTTTTGGAAGAAACAAGTGCGTATTGCTACGTACAGGTGCAGGTGGAACGACAGACCAACAACAACAGTATTAGATGTCAGCGGCAAGACAACAGCCCTAACAGAGCTGGGATACTAGCAAAAGAACCACATCCTGGCACTTAGTGGATTTAATGCACTAATCTCCCCTGTGTTACTGACAAATGCTGAAGTAGTTTAGCATACTTAGATGTATATTAAAAATAGACTTACTGAGTAGCACATTAGTATATTTTGCCCACTTGGGATTTTTTTTTTGTCTTGTATATCAAGAAAATAGATAAAATTATGTTATGTTTTTGTGCATCACTAAGTTATTGAAATCACAATGACAGAGCATTTTATTTGCAAAACATTCAATGACAATTTCACAAATGGGGCAAATAAACCGAGACACAATGCATTAAATTTTCAAGTAGTGAGGGATAAATTAACACTATGTTTCAGTGCTCATAGACAGCTAAAAGAAGCATTAGTTGATATTTTTTTAGGTAATTCACAGTTTTAATCTTCAAGCTTTCAAGTAAGGGAAGAACTGTTGGATATACTCTATATACAGGCAGTATTTCTCTGAGTTTTAGATTAATGCATCAAATAGAAGACAATCAACACATATATGTGTTGCTGAAGAAATCTGAAGGGAACCAGTAGTAAAATGGAACCCTTGCAGAAAAAAAAGCACTTTTCATTAAAACAATACTGCTGACATCATTTTACCCCTGGGTTGGACATTAACCATAAGCGCGATTTACAATGAGCATTTCTTCTGGTTACGAGTACACATTTCCTACACTAGTACACATTTCCAAGGGCAAGCAGGCAAACTAGTACTTTTTTTCCCTCAGTTTCAGGCTAGGATCAACTGCTTATGCCACACCATCTTGAACATGGAATATTAGCCAAAAATGAAAAGCAAATACTAATTTGATTTTCAAATTCATATCCAGAAATACCCTCTCAGACAAAACGCGTTACAACAGTTATACCAAGACCTCCATGCTATTTCACATACACTATCAGATATACCAGTCATTTCTTGGAACACGTGCAGGTTTTCCCACTTTACCTCTAGGTGCAACTGGAAAGTGCAAAGGAAGGGGGAAGGGCAGAGGCTGTTACCCCCTATTTGAAACAACCCACAGAGAGACTACACAACTAGCAGTAGCAAAAATCAAGACTTTTAAGTCCCATACCTGAATCAGGGAACAAAATCTGAAAAGTATAGTTTGCGGTTTATGCTACACTAAGATGTAGGCTAAAATGAGGGTACAAAGGACCTTAAATCCCAGTTCTCAACCAGAGTCATTGGCTTTATTGGAATGACCCCAGTCCAGTCGAATGGATTTGAAATAAGAAAATTTGTCTAGTTACACTAGTGGGAATTAGACAATGATGCTACTTTATCACAGCTGAATCTAGTTACTAGCTTACAGTATTGACCTAAAATACAATGTGTCAAACCTGAAACTTAACTAACTCATATCAGAAGCTTGAATTCTGTCATTCCTTTTATCTTATTCCCTTTTCTGCCTACATGGACCCGTTGTGGTCAGTCTGTTACTGCACCTGTGAAACGTATCTTTACCTGGTCTCTGCATCTGGTGAAAAAGATTTTCTGCTTACTATGAGTGTGTCTGCACCACTCACTATTCTGCCATGTACCTTGGAAAGAGTATTGAGCAAAAGAAGGATGGTTGATTAGTCCCAGCCGAGTGCCAGGCTCAGAAGGCTGCAACACTTCCAGCACCCGGACAAGCTCACCCTCCCCGTACATCGCTGAACTGGGCAATGCAGACTCCCCCTTCCAAGCTGCGATATTAGCAGTATTACTAGTGGCAGATCATCCAGAGAGTTGGCACCGGACTCCATGCATTCTTCACGTGTCATTCACTGCATCTATCAAAGATCTTAATGAAATATGATTTTCTAGCTGTATGGGAAGGCATGCAGGCCTGCAAATGCCCAAGTGCCATCAGATATTTATGACAACTGCTGCCCCAACCTTAATTTCTCTGCTTTTTATTTATTATGATAATGATGCCATGAATAACTGGACTCCTTGATAGGTTTTCACCAGAACACTTTTTCAAGATTTGTTTTATTATTTTCAGCTTTTTTTAAAAAAAATAACAAACAACAAACCCACAAATGACTTGTAACCAACTTATTAAAATGCATCCTCAGAGACAGTTCAGGACGTCCTTCATGCTGCTATCATTAGAAGGGATGTGCTATCATTACTGACTGAAATTTCTGAAAAGGCTTTAAAAAAACCCCACAAAAGCACATCAACACTTATGAACATGCTTTGGCAATAATTTCAGCTTTTACAAAGGCTTAATTTAATTTGAAACTTGTACTTAAAGGGAAAAGGCTCAAAATAGTAGCTGCTTACAGCACAGCAGATGGTCCAGACAATAAAAAAGACAGAACTATTTGAGGAACGTGAGTTGTTCACTGATATAGATAGAGACAGTTAGCAACTGTGCGATGAAAATGGTATTTCACTGGAATAAACTAATTTGTGAAACAAACTTCATAAGCTTAATATGGATTAATCTTTACTTTTTTTTTTCCTCCTTAAAAATGGTGTTCTGAACCTGTCCAAATGGCCCATTTTTGAACAGAAATTTGTGTTTCAAAATGCTATTTCATTTTAAAATCTATGATAACTGTAGTAATTTATTTAAACATTGTGAGGGGAAAACTTGGGACAACACACATACGGACCAACGCAGTGTCGATTCAGATATAAATCCTATAGATAACTTACTACAGAATGAGAGAAGAAACTTTAAGTTGTAGTTTTTCTAGGACATAAAAATTATTTCCTATTTGAAATGAATGTTTCATGTAGCCAAGGAAAGGGGGGAAATAATAATTACAAAGAGCAAAATACCTAATTGGAAAATCATAGTTGAATATTGAAGTTACTGGATTAATAACTTGCATTTTTTCTAACATACAAAGCTACAATCCATGCCAGCAAGTCCTTTAGAAAGCCACCTCAAGATGGAAACATTTAAATGACCTCTTAAATTTGCAGTAACTGGAGAGTTTACTTATTAAATAATGATATAATCTGCATGTGTCCAGTTTCCAACTCTTTCCATTGCTTTAACTAGCAATTTTTCTCTTGAACATTTACTGTGTTGTATCTTGCAGTTAAAAAATAGAAAATGTGTTATTTAACCTGAAATACCTTTGGTCGCCTTGCAGTACACTTTCATTCAGTTCACACAACAGTTTTTTAAAGGTTATTCAGAAGAAAGTGGAAGTTGAAGGGACTTTCTTGTGCAACCCGTTTCTGGCTTCTGCTTTAGTAAAGCAAACACAACATACAATATTTTGTATAGACCAAGGCAGCACCATACAGACCTCTTTTGCATCCACACTGCTTTCTCTTGAAAGGCTGTTTCAGAACTTTGCTTCTGCTGATGCCTGGAAGCTTTCTTCCAGTTTCCAGGCTAAATGTGTTTGGGATCAATTTATATTGATGCTTTCCTTTAGCTTAAACAGCTTTTCACCCTCCCTGACATTTTTGCATTACTCTCCTTAGAGAAGGCAATGGTATTTCCCCCTTCCCTGATATATTTATTCTAATTAATTAAACGAACCACACTCTTTCAGCATTGTTTCCTAAGAAATTTTCTTCATTCCTAAGTCCTGTCAGTAGGCCTTTTCTACACTTATTCCAATGTGAATTTATTTCTGTTGATGACCAGCCATGAAGAAAATACCCCAAACGAAATTGTACATTGCTTCGCATAGAAATACTAATGCTTCCATCTCTCTTTTGGAAATACAACCTCTACCAACTATGCTCTGTGCTTTGGAATGTACTCTACTGATTTTCTGGATGTCTAGCAACCAAGGCTATCTGTTGTCTGGAAGTCACAGGATTTCTGAAGTTAAAAAAAAATAACTCTATTTTTACTGGAACATTATCCCCTAAGGAGTTGAATGGCCTTGTCCCAGCAGAAGCCTAGAAATTGTAGAAATTGTCTTCACTTATCCTCTCTAATGACTGCCTGTTAGTCACTGAACTAACTGAACTTTACTCCTTCTGTAGATCCAAATCCTATGACACAAAAATCACCAATTTCCATGATGATTTCAAAGGAAACTTCAGTGTTCCATAGCTCCTAAGCTTTGGCTAGCCGTTAAAACTCACAATAATTCTTGCTGCTAATGAGAAAGCAATCACTGGGACAAAGAATTTCAGTGCTTCCACATTAACAGTTACCATTATATGCTAATCACATTTTAATTGCTAACCAGCCGCTACCAAAAAAAGAATAGGCTACAAAAGCAGAAAATAAAATTCATGAAGCATAAGTTTCAGTTTATCTCTTATGTTTAATTTCCATTAATTACTAGCTGACCTGGATCTGTGTGAAATGCATTAGGTTACAGAAGTCTCAGAGCCCTTGAGTCAGGTAATTCTATTAAAAAATTAGTCTGAGAAATATTTCATTTTTCAGTGAGCCTAGGCCAAAACTTTGGATTTTCACACCCCCGATCAGGTTTGGAGTGGGTTCAAATATTTGTCTTCCCTATTGCTCTCATCTTAAATTTTCCAAAGTTATCTATGTCCAACCTGTGCTCGTTATCTCAGCTATACCACCAAATCGATGTCACTGCGTATCTTCCAGATCTGAGCCGGCGTGGTGAAGCAGAGGCTTTTTAACTCTGGCATGGTACCAGTGTAATTCAGCTGTGCAATTTCCAGCAGTAAGGTAGGGACCAGAAATTCACCTCTCTGTACTTTGGAAAGCCAGTGAAACCCCCTGTTCCCGAGTAGTCCTACAGGGGAAAGAAGTGTTCAGGAGAACAAAGCAAAACAAAAAATAAAACACCAACCTCATCCTTTCTACCCAGTTGCAAATTATTTCTACCCAAATGCAGATTATATATATCTGAACACTTGAAAGCTCCTCTGGCCCACAGAAACTCTTGGAATGTTTTTTTTAATTTCATGCACATCCATACTGTTAGGAAGCTCAGAAACCTTCTTTCTGTGCAAGAAATGGTGGGGAATGGTAATTAGTGAAGAGGCATGTAGGGAACAAAGTCCTCTGGTCCCTCCGGAGAGGGAAAAAGCACTTCAGGGCAAAGAGCCCTGCAGGAGGAGGCTTGAGGAAGGTGATGGAGGGCAGAGATTAGCCTCGTAGGTACTGGGGCCTGTGAGTTCCTCATTGCCAACTACCATAAAGCAAAGAGTTACAGAATAACTGAGATATTCTATAGGAAACTGGAACAGATTGGTAAAAGGCCATCCCAATCAGTCCATTTGTCTCCCTTTGCCCCCTAATTTTGCATTTTGTTATATGCATCTAGTATGTATTGTTCCAACAGAAGAGAGATTTTCTGTCTCGTTGCTTTTCCCAATACTGATTGAAAGACTTCACTTACACTAACAATGTAATTTTTTTATTTCAAATTTAAAGAATTTCCTGCTGCAACAGTTAGTAGTGCCAAAAATCACTTTCAAAGGTACTTGTTGGGGAGAGACAGCAACTGAGCTATGAACTTTTTGCTATGTTTCTAAATGTTCTACAATCTTTCCAAATACAGCTTAGTAGAAAAACTGAAAGTAAATCAACAGGAAAAATATCAAAACCTGAAGTTATTTAAGTTATTCTGATATGAAAGCACATTCTATAAAAATACCGATGTCTTTATGAAGCACAGATACAACATCTCTGCCTCGTTACCTTCCCCTGACAATTGTCAGCAAATGGGCATCTTATTAATTAGGTGGGGTTTGAGTAAGTTTTGTAGCTTCTACAAAAGAAAAAGGAATTTTGCCTTCATCAACAATGGGCACATTATTACCAAGCAACAAAACTACAGAAAAAAATTCATCACATATATGACTAGGAGAGAAACACGTACTCTCAGGTACCAGGAGTAAAGCCAGAGCCTAGGAGGGGATGCTCCCTTCATCTTTCATCAACAGGATGCTCTTTGCAAAACCAGCCTCACAGTTGTGTTTACATGTAACTTTCCTATGGCATTTCCAGGTTCAGTTGTGCTGGAAGAGGACATAAACAATTATCTCAGTCCTACATTAAAGAGCTAACTAGTTTTTAATTTCACTTGCAAGCTGTCCATCCCTCTCTCTCTGATTTTTACTGGCATCTAGTGGTACAGCACTGTTTTTGTTAAAAATGCAGTTTCTTTACTGGCCAAACCAGGAATTGTCCAGTAAGAAAATGCAGCTTCTGGACACTAGAGGGTTAAGAGAACTGGAGTTAAGCCTGAGTTTATAGGTCTGATGGTGTCACTAGGCAACAAGTAACTTGCTGCAGCCAGCTCTTTTCAACCTCCTCGCTTCCTAATGAAGCCCGGTCTGCAGGCTGGATTCGAGACAATAATAAAACAAAGCATGTTTACTCCCTCTTCTACTCACTTCCCACCAAAACCTAAACCAACAAAAACCCAGAATCAAAGAGTGATGGTGCGATTGCAGGTCCACCATGCTGGAAGCTGTTAAAACTGGATAGCTTTTGTAAGGTGGGGAAGATTGTGGAGCTCCTATATTTTAGCCATGTTTCAAGGAAAGGGCTATAGCTGTAAGTCCAAGAGAAAAAGAGAAGGCCAGGGAGGGAAAAGAAAGAAAGTGTCACTTTACTATTTCGAGCAGTTTTGAGCTTGTAAGTACAAAAGAGTGCTTTTCCAAAGACCCTTTAAAATATAATTCAAAATACTTCATGTCTTTTTAAACTGGGAATTTAGTCATGTTATGTTTCTGTGGCTTGACTGATTGTGTCTTGCATTCTTACCTGTTCTAAGGGATTAAAACATGAGCCCAATTTAAACAGCTAATTCTGTATTGTTGTCTTGTAGGCATTATATTATTTTCAATAACACAGAAATATTAAAGACATTGTATCAAACTGAAGCAAATCTCATGGTAGATTGTTTGGCAAACCATTTGTTAAACTACACAAAACTTCCTACAAACAAGGAAAGAACAAATGATCCTTAAATTCCATGGGAATTTTGCAGAATTTGAATACAATGCAATGAAAATAAATCAGTGCTATGCAGTCATAAAGGCATATTTTGTTTTCTGTATTTAAACAAAATAATATCACATATGTCTTTTATTTATGTGGTTCAAGAGATTACGTGCTCTTGCATTCAATACTTCCAGTTCTTTATCTTAAATCTGGATTCTGCTGTCATAAATTCTGCACCCCAGCATCTATACAACCCTGAAATGTTTGACAAGCTAAAGAATTTGTTTTATTTGAAGACAGGTCCTTGTACATTTGGTAAACCTAGTATCTCACAGCAAGTACAAAAATATGAGCATATTGCATTGCATTGTCAGAACAGCAGCCCAGTGTAGTTACGAATACACACAAGATGACCTGTGCCCTGCTAGCTTGCAATTGCAGCACATTTTCCCCAGAGGTAAAATTCGGACATGCTAAAGCTAATTTGACACTTCGTGTAAAACTAGTCACTCTGTTGGCCTGGCTGAGATACAGCATGATTTTCTTTGGTTTTCACAAAGCACATTATAGATTTAATTAATCTAGCCACTCTCAGAATAGAGATTGAAAGATATTTCCATTGAGGTCCTAATTCTACCCACTGTTCAGTGTTTCCTGCAGGTTTTGCATTTCAGAGTAAGCTCAGCACTGTTGGGTCTTTACTGCAAGAAGGTTTTGATTTTTGCACACAATAAGCCTTATTTCCTCCTTAGCAAGTCTGTTTTCATGCACGCTGTCTTTCAAGTTTAAAGTCCTCCCTTCTTACGCTGCACAAGCAGCAAATTCTTAATCTTCATCTGCTCCATACAACTCTAGGTGCCCACGCACTCACTACAGTCTAGAAAAGCCATAACAAAGCCGTAACAAAGGAGTAAGGAAGCAGCTGCCATGTTCAAGTAACACTAGGTTCTGTGTTTGTGGAGCTGAAATTAATTACAGTCACAAAGAAACATGTATTCCCAGTTTGATGATCTCTCTTTACAGCCAGAAAGCAAACAATCAGGTTCACAGAGAATGGTTACACTAATTTTATAATGAGGAAGTTACACACAGCTCTCCAATCTCTTTTTAAAGTCAAGCAAGTCAAATCAGTAGGTTCTAGATCATTCATCACCTAAAAATCCTGGATAACTCCTTGAGCACCACCTAGAAAAGAAATCTAACCTTACCTCAGAGGTGCAGTCAGTAGTCAAGGCAGCTTGCCTCACGCTGGAGGCAGGACAGTGGTTTTCACAGCAGCAGAAAGTCCGTCAATGGCCAACAATAAATTTACACCCAAGGAGAGCATATCATAAGAATACAATACAATACAGCTACAGTATCGTAAACTGGATGTGCTAAAGCTGTGATTTGCCAAGGAATGGTGACAACATGCCACAGGCCTGTGCTGGATGAGAAGGTACTTGGTCTAACAAGGACCACATACATGTGAGACCATGAAGACCCACTGTGTTTCAGTCTCAGCTGGTTCACCCCCACTTGGACCTCCAGTTCAGACAGCCATTAGGAAACCGTAGAGTTAGCCTCAGGGTAAGTAATTTACAGTCAAAACAACATCACCATGTCAACAGCTAAGCTCTCAATTTTCCTGATAACATTCACCTACCCCATGAGAAGGAGAGATGCAGCCCCTCACACCTCATATACTGACTGTACACAGAACGCAAAATCTGTCCTGGTTTGAGGAAGGAACTAACCTTCTCAGACAGAAAGTTCACAGCAAATGAACCACTTGTGGTTGCATGGCAAATGTTGCAAAGGAGGATGATAGTATTTTTTAACCACCTGCAACATAAGACATCTGTGACTGTTCTTATGTACCATCACAGGGCTGACAGCTTACCAGGTACATCATCATCCCTCCGTGCAAAGGAAGGATGGATCAGAGGGAGCATGCCACAGGCCATTTCATTTTTCTCCCCAGCTCAATTAGGAAACAACTGTCTTGTCTTCTTAGCATGCTCCTTTTATCTTGTCTTACTTCCGAGTGATTTACCCCCATACCCCTTCCCTTTCCCACTTCAGCACTGGATCTGAATGCTGATGAGAGACTGTGTGTCACCCTGGGTAGTTACATAGGTACTTCAGCTATGGCAAATACCTGACCCATAAGCATTCAGGGACCAGTCAGTCCTGTCATCTGAAACAGCCCCAGGTGCTGTGTTGGTGCTCCCTGGATCACAAAAAAAACCCCTATACATATGCACACAAACAAATACAACCCTTGTGCAGATGGTGGGCTGGAACAAAACCAAAACCACAGGTTTTAATAGAGCAAAGACTAAGGAAAGATATTTGCTTTTGCAACGCAACATCTCTTGGTTGCTTCTCAGAGACCTACAGTAATTAAGGATAGATAGCAACTTAAATGTATTTTGTTTTATTTGCAACATTGAAAGCTTCAATTTTCTTTCATTGAGGGGGAACAATGTGTTTCTTTCCAGTAGGAAGAAAATTCTTCTGTGATTATAATGACATCATGCTGCCTCTCAAGGATTGTTGCAAGTCTAAGAGCTTGAGAAAGAGGAAGGGCACAGGAAGTAGAGTAAAGCCTTTCAGCTGTTTAAGTAAAAATGCCTATACATATGCATGTACAAAAAGCAAGGAGTAAATGAACTTTTTTTTTTAACTTTTTTTTTTCCCCTTTGTCTCTGAACTCTCTTTCCCTTAGCCAAAACACTTATAAAAACTGGGACTGGAAGAAATGCTTGTGATTTTATTTTCCTCTGTAAAGTAACAACAAGCCAAAACAAGGATCCAAATAGCGTTGGAGGAAAACGAAGATCACAATATGCAGTGTTCAAAATATACAGTGTAATTTCATCACCATATTTTTGGTCACATTTTATATTAAAAAGTATTTGATTGCTTACAGTGCAAGTAATGTTATAATGAGTGAGAATAGTTTTCATGTCACTTGTAGAATTAAAATACTAAAGTTACGAAGCATGAATTAGTACCAACAATTTGAGTCTGTGTCATGGAAAATTGGAGTTGTTATATTCAACTATGCTTCATAGTTGAGCAATAATATTAGTAAAGTCTATTTACATTTTAGGGTCTTTGGGACCAACACCATAATGTTCATATATTTTGGGTCGTCTTTAGACTTAATGCAAAGCAGTGGCCGTACCTAACCTATGCTAAAGAATAATTGCTGGATGCTGCCAGTCACCACTTGGGGTATGCAGGGAGACCACTCGCATGGAAATGGCGGTGGTGCATCAACCCTCCCGGTTCCTGCTTTCTCCCCTGCTGCAGCAAGCCCGTTTCAGGACCCTCTGAGGTCATTTGCCCCTTCCTTCTACCACTAGTCACTTCTTGTGATTCAGGTCCCTCATTTTTAGGGCAGCATAATTCAATTCTGCTTGCTTTACTGAAGTGCCTAAAGCTTCCTCCAAGCTAAGCCAATACACAAAGGAGTGATTGCTTTGAGGTTTTTTTCCTGAGAGTCTAGCAATCTTGTCATTCTCAAACTTGGAGCATAAAACTCCCTTACAAAAGACTGAAGCAAAGCCTCAGCCACCAAGGAATTGCTGGATGCCATTACTCAAAACAACACTGCAGAAATCAGTGCATTGTTTCTTTGCATATCACTGTTATTTGGGAAACGCTTTTATTACAGAGAAATGGAATAGTATACAGGTATTTCATGAAACGCTGCTTATGCAGTACCAAAATGGTTGCTTTCATGTCTGAAGTTTTAACACTTGTAAGGAAAAAAGTTTTTTCATGTAGTAGTCAAAATATTAGCCTACCACTTGTGGCTAAAATAGATCCACAGAGATTTTCCCAGAGTATGGTATGGTTATTATTAGCCAAAAAGTGATTTTACAGGACTCATAATGCAAAGACATACTATGGGGTTTTTTTTATTCTGATTTCTATCACAATTTTTACAACTGCACAGATTATCTTAGTAAGAATCCCAGACATGCTGTAAGATATTATCTGAGCTCACCTTCATTTTCTAGCTCCCCCTTGTCCAAACTCAGAAATCTACCAAGGAAAATCTGAGCTTTATAAATTGCAATGCCAATACATCAATCTCACGTTCAAACAATGAGGGAAGCTGAGGAGTTGTCAGTGATAGCATCCTATCAGCAGTTTGTACTCTTTGTATTCAAAAGCTTTGCACACCAGTGAATCACAACTGAGCTGGTATCACTGGGAGAGAGCAGTAACCCCTCAAATCACCAAGAAATGAACGATTTCACTGTGACACAGGAGAAATAGTACAATCCAGAACCAGACTGGGACTGACACAAAAACTGGAAAAACTGGCATTGCATTTTCCCTGTCTGGCAAATCACCTGCAAGCAGGAAGCTACACCTCGTGCACCTGTTTGAGATCCCAAGTGCTGTCCAAGTGAAGTACAATATCCATGTCCTGAGGCAGCTGAGACTTAGATGAGTAGAGAAAAGCTGAATTAGGAGGGAAAGTCGGACCGTTCTCACCAAGCACAGGTGTGAGGACACCGATCAGGCTGCATCTGCAACTGGTTCTTATAAGAGAAGCCCAGGCTATAATCAAACCTTGAACTTGCAAATCTAACACTCAAAGTGCTGTCGGGCCTCTGCACAGAAGGTGACAAACACCTTTTCAGTACTGCCGTGGCTGTTGGGGTTGTCTTATTTAGTGCTTAGTTTGTTCATCTGATGAAAATGAACAGAGAGAGGCATTGTTTGAACATGTGAAGTCATATTTAAAAATATGTAAATATTATAAATGTAAATACATATTTTTAAATGGTATTTCTGCAATCTTTCCTACAGATATTCATATTCAGAGCATGGCTATCTGCAGAGGATGTGATAAAAAATTCCTGGAATATTTTCTTGATGGTCCTGACAGGCATGAAATTTCATAATAAACCAGAGAGAACATACCTGTGGACACCCAAACTACTAAATTATATTAGCTTTTCTGTTCACTGTTGCCAACACAGGAAAAAAAGAAAAAAAATCACCTTGAGAGGATATTCCTGGCAATCACTACCAGCAGTCTCTTCTCATCTGCAGCTCAGATTGTGGCATCCAATGGACTGAGATCAATCAGTTCACTGAGATCTGCCTTCAGGATCCCAGAAAATCAAATTTTTAAAAGCAGATCTAGCCTTCTGTGACTTCTTGCTGAACCATTGCCAAATAATTTCAATTTGGTGCAAAGTTTTAAAAACGTGATGGCTTTTCTGTTTCCCCAGAGTGTACCATTGATTTCAAAATAAAACAGAATCTATATTGAAATGCAGATAACAAAGGGAAAACAGAAGAACAAAGTATATGTTTTAAAAACTGTATCTAGCCAAGCCCAGTTCAGATAAGGCGAATTACTCCACTCATAAAACTACCCGAATTCACTATATTTCTGAGTTTTTAATTGTAAAATGCCATATCAAAGTTCAAATTCTAATCAAGATCATTAAACCTACTCCCTTTCAAACCTGGAAATTATTTTCTACACATGCAAAAGTTTCTTTTTCATGTTTTTTAAAGCTCCTGTAGTCAGTTTGCTATAATTACAGGATGAAT
Organism: Balearica regulorum gibbericeps; assembly: GCF_011004875.1. Taxonomy (NCBI): domain Eukaryota; kingdom Metazoa; phylum Chordata; class Aves; order Gruiformes; family Gruidae; genus Balearica; species Balearica regulorum. The sequence continues at coordinate 119,644,282 of NC_046184.1, forward strand.
AAGCATAAATATGTAGGAAGGCACCCCACCTTGCAAATCAGCTGGAAGCCAGTTGTTATAATTTAAAAACATTTCCATGCTTCTGCTCTGGCAATGTTTAAGCATTTGTAAACATCCCAAAATGCTATGTGGAAGGGGAAGTGATAGCACATACAAGGAACAGTGAATGACAATTTCAATCAAAGAACAAGTGAAAAGAAGTTGGGGGTTGGACTAGATGATCTTTAAAGGTCCCTTCCAACCCAAACCACTCTATGATTCTATGAAAATGACATGACTGTACACTTAGGAGAGATCCTTGGAAATTTTTGACCTTTTTCATTCCCGGCTGTGGCTGTAAGTCGTTCAACATAACTTGGCAGATTAAAAACTGAATACCTTCTTCCTCTATTCTCAAAAAAAAAAAGAGGAAAATTTAATAAAAATAATAATAATAAAATAAATTTCCCAATAGTATTTTGAACATAAACTGATGCTATTTACAATGAATGTATTGAGCTAATACTCAACTTGATAATTGTGTGCTTTTTGCTAGTTGTATATTCCATTCATATTAACAATTGCTGGGCTCTAATTTTCTGCTCTAATGTCAAGATCATACAAGCCTGACTTCCACAAGCTTTAATTAAGACATATATCATCAGAAGTTTTTCCAAACAAACAAAACACAAACCAAGTGGAATCAGATGAAAGGTAAATTACATGCTAGCTTTACTTTATCTTTTTGTTATTGTTGTTTTATCCCTGCTATTGGATCTGTCAGAGACCATGTCCAGCTCCTCTAACATTCTGGTTAACAAGCAGTTGCCGCTCAGGTATTTCCTGCTCCCTGGGTTCCTCGCCTTCTGCCCCTAAGTGGTCCATGCCTCTGGAAAGTGATAATCAACCTTCCCTTCCTCGTTGTGTGATACAGTGGGGATGAGACTCATCTTCTTGCTTTTATTCCAGCCCACAGGAAGGAGTCTGCTCTGTCTCTGCCCTCAAAGAACGTAACACCCTGTCTGAGGGAAGGGTTCCTACAACTACATAATCCTTTAAGGCATTTAAGAGCACGCTCTTGAACTCGAACCCTTCCAGAGAAAAGATCAAGATCCAGATTTTCAATAAGAAGCCTCTCCTGGGAATATAAATTATCTGAGAATCTAGCCTTCCTGGCTTTAATGGAGGAAAAGAAGGAAAATATGTTATACATGAAGTGGAAAATAAACCCACTCCCAGAGCTCACAAGTTGTTACATGAGAAGCAAAACTAATGAAACCAATTTTCTTACTTGTGCTGGCTTCTCTGCTGTGTAATAGGGCATCAATATTGACTGAAGTTCTTCCCACCATTGGGATCTTCACAGCAACCATCTCCCATTCAGATCCTTGAGAGTCTAGTTGGAGTTGAACCCCTGATGTATTCATGCCCTCAGCAGGAACACTGTGCATGGCTTCTGCCCCTCTTTGCATTTCCTCAAAAATTGTTGGGATGTATAACGTGCCTGGGGTCATTTGTATTTGTGACATGTAGTAGAATCTATTGGTCAGTGGGTTCAAAAGCTGCTGGGTCTGGGATGGAGAGCTAGGAGGATAGGGACACAGATGGAAATACCAGCAATAAGATCAGATAAGTCTTGTTTTCTTTGGAAACTAGTCTTTAACAGTATTCCTTTGATTTTTGTGTGGACTGGACTGAGTTTTCTTCTTGGTGAGAGAAATTGATGTAATAGTACAAGTTAAGTTCAGAAAACAGTAGCAAACTATATTAAACTATCTCTGCTGTACCTGTTTTTATCCGGACCTTTGACAACACAAGTATAATATACATCTGTGCATGAATGATGAATTACATTTATATTAATTAAAGAACTGGTCAAAATGTTGTATAGTAATCATGGATAAAATTTAGAACAGGAAAAATCTATTATAAGTTTATTAATTTTAACTGTGTTCTGCTGTGCATTTACATTGAGGTGAATAACATGAAAAATAAAGTACCAAATTAAGGATCTTCATGTCATAGTTTCAGTCGTACTGCTTTAAATACAACAACAAAAAGATCTGAAAAGTCATTACTGGAAATTCTTATAATCTGTGTATCTGTAATCTATGCAGTGCCAATAGCAGGAAATATGAAAGCTGATTTCCACATTCTATGATAAAGTTAGCCACATTGTGTGTCTCTGAAAATGAATCTGTTATTTGCACAGCCCATGTCCTTCTGTGATCTCACAGTCACCAACTGCAAACTGGAGCTGGAATAAAGCATTTAGTTTGCATTTGTTAGATGTACAGTGATAACTGCATAAAGCATCTGAGTGACATTCCAAACCAGCTCTGACATTTCAAGTTTGTTCTTGTCACCTAATGTTAAAGCGCCACAACAGTTTTGCCACTTTATTTCAATTTTATATTGTTTCTTTTTTTACAAAAACCCTGTAACGCACCAGCTGTTTTGCTGTGTGACCTTTCTCTTTACAGTGGTCATTGAATCATCAAGCAATGAATATACCATACCTTCATCTTCTTTAGGATGCAAGCACTTTTGAGAAGGTGAAGGGGAAACATTAGAAAAGCTTGGCTCTGTCCTGTCATGTTGTCTTAGTGTCACATGAAAGTCTGTGACATGTGACATTAAAAAAGGTCACTTTGACAACCTGACTACTGGAATGCCAGCGTATTTTTCACTACTGCTGGCAAATGAATGGCAAATTACGCAATGTCTGCAACTAACAATGAAAATATTTTCTTCTTTTTTTTTTTTTTTTTTTTTTTTCCCATTTTGTAGAGTTTTATGAGCTCGTGGAGCTTTAAAACTTTATGGAGCTTCTCCAGCTTCTCTCCAGTTTTCTCATTTCTTCCCTGTAGAATTTTCTTGGCTGAAATGAGGTTTGGTTTGTTTATTTTTAAGGGATTTATTTAGTATGTTCACAATTTCCCTATTCCTTCTTACTTCATGGGATAGAAAAAGAAGCAAAATTGCATTTTTTAGTACTATGTTTCAAATTTAAAAGAGGAAGAAATCCAAGAAAGATATGCAAGACAGACCCAAATCTTGCCTGTGAAGAATGATCAGCATTTTTGTATATCAGCTGGGAGGGTCCAAGCTCACTCTCATGTGACAGAGGTTCCAATCGATACCACAGCAGTCAAATCCCCTTGAATTTAAGTTTTACCAGTTAAAAAAGAATGACATTCTTAAAGACTGAAGCTACAGTTCTTAACCTACACCTAAACCCCATGGTGGAGGTTGAACAGGAGGTAAACCTGATGAAGCTTTGCTGGAGACCAAAAATTACCCCTATTTTTCTTGATTTTTTTTTTTTAACTTAATTTCAGTTGCTTAGTAATGTATGACCTGAAAAAAAAAAAAAAAAAGAGAGAGAGATTGTGGTTCATATTTATACTCTAGTTTCCTTGTACTTGTCATGACACCTACCCAGGTCATTGTAGTATGTGTTCTGTCAGCTTTTTAAATTTTAAGCATTGTTCTCATGGATGTGTTACTTGTCTGTTCTATTATACTTCACATAGTTGGGTTGCTGGGGTTTTGAAATGTCTTTTCAGCCTGCCAAGTGCCTGTTTAAAAGAGAAAGGAAAAAAAAAAAAAAAAAAAAAAAAGTGTGTTTTGAATGTCCTTCTCATAAACAAAAGTTTGAATTTGGAAAAATCGGAGTTTGCAATTTAATGAAATGAGACAGGGACTGGCCTCCATCAATACTGTAAAATGAAAAAGCAAGTTATTATTTTTCTTCTTTTGCCCTTCTTTTGGGAGGCTAAATAATGTAATATATCTCAGGTGTTGTGTAAGTATGGTGGACCGCTAATAATCTCTTTAGTCAGAGACTCCCAATCTGAAGTGCTGATATACAGATGGCATTTGTTTACTAAGTTGGCTATTGATGTGGGTTTCCAGATGGTGATGTATCAGGACTTTTCTTCAGAGCATAGGTAGATCTTGCAGAAATTTGTCTGTTTAAATTGTATAGATTTCTTGGAGGACCCTGTTCTTTACTACAACAGTTAAAACTCATGGTTCTAGAGCACTGGGCAAGTGGGGTTTTATGCACATAGAGAAGATTCTAATTTTTAATAGAGGCTATAGTGCTGTATTGTTTAATCTATCCTGATTTAAAACTTTTCAGATGAAGGAAGTTTTAAAAAATTATATAAAAAGGTAAATCTTTTGAAGTCAAAAAGAAGGGACGAGTTTTGGTGTGTTTTCTTAACACATTATGGAGCTAGGCTTTGAATCACTTTCATTATATTCTCAATTCCACTAAATCTGCATGTGTCATATTATATACAAACAGGGATTTCATAATCATGGTTGTTAACTCAGTATCTTAAGGACTATGGCATACTGTGTAGTATAAACTGAAACATCAGAAAATCCAAGATCATAACAGGCTGGAATCAGTAGTATGAAGGCATACATGAAAGTATTCTGAAAAGCTAAATTTTGGGAAAGCAGTATTCTCCTAATGCCAATCAAAGAGCTTCTACAGATCTATACTCCCAGCTTGACCTTGAAAGACGGACAATAGCTGATCATGAATTCCCTTAGCACACGGCAGGACATTTGTGTGTCTTACTATTATATTCCTGTCCTGGGGATCACCTACATGTGGGTCCTACACTCCACAGATGTATCTGTTCATGTGACCAAGGAGAAGGCCAAGGACTTGCTAACTAATAGGACAGCAGAAAACAGGCTGGGATGAGACCAATGCATAGTTCTGTGTCTACCAATGGGGTGGCTCAGGGAAAGAAGGACAGTATGAATTGGGCAGTGGGAACAATCCAATACAGTCCTTGCGGACAATTTACATTCAGTAAAGCCAGAAGCCAGAAAATAAGTAAGCTAACAACACAGAACTGCAACATGTTTAAGCCTTGTTCTAACTTCTTAACTTCTGATAAGATAATCTTAACCAAACCACAAAATCAGGGCTACATCTTCATTCTTCTTCACCCCACAGCACCGTCCAAACCAGTAACCCTTGCTAATCTTCCTGCAATGTTGCCTTTCTTCTATTCAATGGCTCCAGGCTCTCCCTCCTTCCCACCTTTCTAAATTCTTTTGCAGTGTGCCCCTTCATGACCTTCCTCTTCACCCAACTTCCTGTCAGGATTACATAGTACTCTGTTTCTGAACACCTTCATTTTTTTTCAAGGTCATGTTAACATCAAAATATAATTTTGCTGGCCAACTCTTTGTGGGTCAGACCACAGTCTCTGTCTACTGCAGGGACACATTTTTGCTTGTTTGTTTTCAAGAGACCCAAACTCTGTCTTACTGTCATCTTTTTGCACATGCCTATCAACCAACACCTACGTGTGTCATATCCAAGCTCATAAAATGAGTATTGTTTTTTGATAAAATCAAAATGTCTCGCAAATTCTTTTTCATGTAAGATGTCTAAAATAAATCTTTTCCTATCCATGCATATTCTTTTCCAGATTCCCATCATTTCATATAATAATTTTTGCAGTTTACTTTTTCTTGGCCTTTCTCATATCTAACCAGAGTACTGCTGGGAGAAATCATCTCCTTGTCTGCTGCTTTGGCCACGTCGCTTTTCTCTTTTTGTTCTTCCACTGGCTTCCCCTTTCTCAATCACATCAAACAGGAGTTACTTGTCATTCCCATCAAGGCACTTTATTTCCTACCCACATATTCCCCATCACCTCTCACTCCACCTCTGAAGGGTGATTTTGGTATCTACTTGCCCTGTGGTGCCGACAACCTGCACCTCTCAAACTCACACCCGGGAGGATTTCCTCAGCCATCTCCAAACACCAGCCTCCTTCAGCCTTCCTCCTAAGGCTCCCTTCTGCTCTGATGCTCTTCAAAACTTGGCAGCAGTCACACTTCTGCTGCACGCTGCACCTACCACGTTCACCAGTACTGTCTCGCTGCTTCCTCCTTCCCCCCCCTTCTATCTGCAGCCGACTGCTCTGCCTCATCCTGTGTGGCTGTCGTGCTGCTCTCTGTTTGTACAGACCCTCAGAGAAGCAAGGATTTTAAAGAGAGGTAATATTTTTTATTAGATGAACTGAAACAAATGGAAGAAACAGGCAAGCTTTTGGGTACTTCTTCAGGCCTACCAGTTTTTCATTTAGTTTAAAGAAAACCAACACTTTCTCTCTTTACAAATATTGCCTCTCTTATACCCATAAAGGCAGAGAGATGGAACACCACCACTGTAACTGTATAGGGGTATACAGCAAGTCAATATGCCCTTTGGGTGCAAATCACACACAGCCAACAAAAAATAAGTATTCATATCTGGAAAAAAAAAAAAAAAAAGAAGTTTACCTCTGAGGAAAAAGTAGATGTTGGGGTGGGGTGGCAATTACCGGTCATATTTTAAATTCTTAGAGAAACACCTATTATGGAAGAGGTCACCTGCTATGTTCAGTTTCTGAATAGAATTAACATTATTAGAGAAGATGAAGTTGTACTTTGCCATAGGACCCAACAGTAACAACTTATCCACAAAGGGGGTCAGGATAGTTTCAGCAATTCTGATATTCACACCTTAGGCTCCATGTTGCTGCTGATCCCAACAAAGATTTGAGCATGGGACAGGACTAATGACTGCAGGGCAATTACCTTAAAAGTTATGAAGTTACCAGCAAAGTATTTTTACAGCCAAGAATCAATTTGCTGTGACATACAAAATGTACTCTCTTAGAAGATGCATGAATTATCAAAGGGCTGACAAATAAAGAGACTGAACAGCTTAGACGACATTAGTAGCACCGACATTAATACTGGAGCCATGGCTCACTTGTTCTTTGAGACAGTTTGAATATGCAATTGCTGAAGTTACTGTACAAAATGAAAAATACATTTGATATTTTCATTCTTCTCATAATAGCAATCATTTCTCAGTATCCTACTAGAGCCTATGCTAATCTTGCTTATTTACTACCTATGAGATATGTTGTTTGAGAGTTACATAAATTGACACTTTAATTATTACTTTAATTGTAAAAACCCAAAGAAGCTCTTCCTACACAAGGGAAAATAAGATCTACAGATTTTTCAAGTGGGAAAGCAGGTATCAGTTTTTTGCTTAGCGGGTTCTGGATTGCTATTTTATTCCATTCTTGAAGACAGTTAGTGACAAAATAAGATCACAATTGCACAATTGCACCTCTCCTACAAAGACAGGCTTATAGTGTTGGGTTTGTTGAGCCTAGAGAGGAGAAGGCTCTGGAGAGACCTTACTGCAGCCTTTTGATATATAAAGATTATAAGTCTCCATTATAAGATGGAGAGAGACTTTTTACCAGGGCCTGTAGCGACAGGACAAAGCACAATGGTTTTAAACTGAAAGAGGGTAGACTTAAATTGGACATAAGTAAGAAATTTTCTACAATAAGGGTGGTGAGGCACTGGAACAGGTTGCCCAGAGAAGTCGTGGCTGCCCCCTCCCTGGAAGTGTTCAAGGCCAGGTTGGATGGGGCTTTGGGCAACCTGGTCTAGTGGAGGGTGTCCCTGCCCATGGCAGGGGGGTTGGAACTAGATGAGCTTTGAAGATCCCTTCCAGCTCAAACCATTCTGTGAGTCTATGATTCTATAACTGGCATTGTAATTTTGCCATGAACTTTACTGAAAGATCGTAAGACCCAAAGGATGTAGGATCAGGCTGAACAATAACTCTGTCCAGTTTTCACACCACAAACATATCTTAAAGCTGTATACAAGCTGATTATCAGACATCAGCATAAATGAAGGGTTGCATAACATATGATATGCTCAAAATCAAAGTAACATAGATTTTTTTTTTAATATTGTTATTAAATATCTTAACTTATTTTTCAGAGATGTAAAACTGAGAAAAACACTAATGCTCAGCTACCACTCCATCCGAAAAATGTAACAATTTCACTGCATACCTCTTGTTCAGAAAGCAAACTGAGTGAAACATTTGTACTGAGATGTCTCCTGGAAGGGACATTTCTGAAAGAAATAAGCCAAATGGCTATGCAAACCCCAAAAGGAAAAAGCTTACTGAATTCCAGAATTTGTTCTTCATGTTTATATTCAGCTCAATGCACCAGTGCATTTTTTTCCATTCCTTAGACATTCACCAAGACAATTCATAATTGTTAACATAACTGCCTAAAGCCTTTTAGGTGTAAATCAGTAAGCAATGAAGTGAGGTGGAAAAGTAGCTTCCCTCTGACAGATGCGTGCTTGAAAAGGAGGTGATAATAGGTAAAATGGTATTAAGAAGACTAATGACATACAATAACAAGCCTGTCTAATTGTGAAGATTTAATTAAAGAAGAGCTGCTGTGATGCTGATGTAATTATTAAGAGAATATCTGGCTTTCTGTGTCAGATCAATCTGGTATTTCAAAATAATATAATCTAGACCTTTAAAAAGGTCTAGATCCTAGCAAGTCATATAAATAATTTAATCTACTTAATTACTTTGGGTTGAGAGTATAGTAATGGAATTGGGCAAAAAAATGGTATTTCTGAAATGCTTCAGAAGCACATTATATGTTGAGTCCTTGCCATTCTACAACACACTTAGCGCCTGAAATTGTATGAATGATAAAAAAGCTGGATGAATGACAAACTGCAAAACACACAACATTTTATTATAAGGTTACGCAGCTTGTGACAACTTTAAAGGTGCTCTCAGCTCTTTCCCACTGAATTATATTTGCAACTGCAGCTAGCACCATGTACTGTTTGGCCAACATGTGTTAGGCACTAGAACCTGAATTCCAGGAGACTAATGTATGAAGCAGATTTCTCCTTAGCCAGTGAAAAACTACATACTTCCTTCAGTTAGTAAGTTAGAGCATGGGTCCAGCTTATCTTAAGAAACCCTGATCTAGAAACTTAAGTAGCTGGTATGAATTTTTGATTGTTCCTCTTTCCAGTCTAGTCCCAATGTCCAGTCTTTCCTGGGGGTTCAAATATAAGTCCTGCATTTGGAAGGATACATAAATGGCTTGCCTCAATCTCCAGAATTTTCTGCTTGAAAACTGACAGCTAATTCAAATAAAGCATTTGTCTTGCATCTGCTATCACCTCAATACATTTTTATGCTGTCCTCTATGCCTGTTTCAGCACTTGCACTTTCTCCTTTTTATTCCCTTTTCAATATCCATTTACTGCCTTGGTTTCCATTTCACAGTGACCTTAATAATTGCTATCCTTAAGGAACTCAGTCTGCATCTCTCTTTGGAAAATGTCAGAATGTGCAAGATCTACTTGCTGCAACTTGACTCAGAAGTCCTAACATGACCCTTTCCTTTCCCTCCATTGATTTCCTTATTCATAAGGAGTAAATGTTTGCACCCTGTCTAACCTTGTCAATATCTTTATGCTGTGGGGGATTTTGACTGTCAATTAAATCCAGATTTAAGATTCTTTTGAAAAATGGACTCACCTGTTGTGTAGGAGCTACACAGACAGACAGTTCTGCATGCCTCCACAAGAGAAAAGCCCAATTGTACTTGTTATCTTACTGTAGGTCCAAAAATCTCACATATTCTGGACAGATCAGTGGTGGCAAAGCAAGCATACTACAGCTCAGCCCACATCATAATTTTTTCTGTTTAATGCTCTTGAAAATGATATGCTCACCTTGAGGTTTCTCAACAGATGGACGAGAAGCCAACAATATGGAGAGAAAGCAGAATCGTGGGGTATAACGTGTGTGTGCCCACACTCAAGCCTGCTACTCACCTTGTAAGGCAGGGATATCTTCTCTGTCTTGCTTTGCAGTATTGCCATTGAGTGGCTCAAAGGCTTTAAGGACGAAATAGGGCTTTATAAAAGCATCTCAGTTAGACTGATTTAAAATATCCCACGTGCAACTACTTAAGAGATAACATGAATTCTATCATGGTCTAATTCAAATAAAGGAAAATTCACCAGTGGAGGGAAAAGCTTTCCCTTGTCCCCGTATAAAGTAATAACAAAAATTAACAGCAGATGGTATGTGATCTATTAGTCATTTGGATAGTCATTCAAAGTCTATTTTAATCCTTTCACATGTGATTTTCATTCTTTTTCCTTCCAATCACTGATATATTTTTCATAGTTATTTTAGCATTTCCCTTTCCAGGTAATAATGAGAAATGAACATATAACTGTGATCCTGAATTTTACAGAAGGTTTGGTTCAAATTTGATGCTATGAATACCATAATATTTATAGCCAAAGAGGGAAATGGACAAAAATGACATATTACATAGGCCAGAGAAATAATGTAAAAGTGCTTTTCTGTCTTTAGAGTTATAGGCTTGAGATGGTAGCCTACAGACAATGGGATTCATACCTCCTCACCACTAGATTGTCCAGTGATTCCACCCCAACAAACTGCTTTGATAGTTTGTGTTTACTCTGGGTTTTGGATTAATTGATCCCAACACATTAGAAAGAACGTCCCCCTAAGGTTTCCTCCATTTTCAGCCTGTCAAACATTGTTCTGCCTTCACACACTGTCTTTCAGACGTACTCTCCTCACCCCTTCAACACTTTATACAGGACCTGTACATCCCAATTTATTCTAGCACTGTGTCATGTTAAGACATCTTGTTTTCACCATCAGCATCAGTAATGATAGCTCCAAGGAGAGCATGATTTAAAGGCTGCTCTTGAGCATGAAAAGATTGCACAAATTAAGCTTCATGAGTTTCAGAAAAACAGTGGACAGTCTTTACTATTTACAAAATTAGTTTTCAACAGTTGAATTAAATAGAAATGACAAAAGAGGAGTCTTTAATTGCTCATGTTTTACAAAGATCTGACTCTTGCACTGCTCTAGCATCTTTTAAACATGTATACTCTAAAGGTGAACGAAATCTCAATCTATTCTGCCCCAAACTGTCTTTATTTATCTTGCTTTTCTCCTTTCTGGTTTACTTGTTCTTACTTCTGAAAACAGAACTGAGAAGATTTGCTCTCAGTACATCCATTTTTTAAAAAAACTAATTCCAATTCTTCCTGGCTTGTTAAAGTCATGCAAAAAAAAAAAAAAAATCTATTTGTGGTGGCCTTTGACCTCTAGTAATGGCCATGTTTGTTCCATTCTTACTGTGCCACGTTAAATGCCACCACAATTGATAGTGCACACTTGCTGGTGGATGAGCAAAAGATTAGGAACAGACATTGACAAAGAACTTCCTGTAAGAAATTGGCTTGATATGTCCTAGTTCAGGAAGGACTGAAAATTGTTGAGTACAGATCAGCCAGAATGACCATGTTTGGAAACTTTTGAAAGGCTAGACAATATGGGCTGAGGGCAGTTCCTGTTTCCTGGCTGTTCTGCCAGTGTCATGAGGTGAGATACCAAAGACTTGCTCTAACACCGCCCCAGGGTATTTGACACGGGTGGAGTATTGGCACTGGGGAGAAGGAGAAGTAGTTGTTTGCTTTCCTGGGGTCCATAGGTGAGATGAAGAAATACACTTTGTAGCTTAAACTAAATACGGATTTCTTCTCCTCTAAGTACTTCTCTGCTGATCAAAGCCAGAATCTATTTGTTTTCCAGACCAAAAATATGGTTGAAAATACTGGCAGTTATCAAAATTCCCAGAAGACACCACTGGAAAACTGTGAAGCTTCAAGGGGCTTGTGGATTCACAAAGACTTTACAACTCAGTTGATGTCAGAAGACATCACAAATTCCAGGACACCTGTGATGGAAGGCAAGTTTGTTTTTTTTTAAGAATTGAGGAGGAGAGTCAGTCATGACTTGCTTAAGCAAAGGGAAAAGGAGGAACTCTTAGAAAGCTTCTGGGTTTACTTCTCTTGTATTTGCAAAAGGAAGATGTCTCAAAAAATTCTTCTAGGTAAAATTGCAATGGAATTTAACATTTCAGAAAGAAATCAGAATGAAAAAATACCTGTTTCAGAACACTGAAAAAAAATTTCCTGTCTCTTTACCTCTCTGTTCCAAATGTAATTAGGTGTGTTTCAAGGAAATGGAAGGAAAAAATCTCTTCCATACAGTCTGGAAGTACCCTCACCCCAGAAGTTATTCAAGAAAGCAGAACAGCTAGACACCTGATGAAACAACTCTCATGATCAGTAGCAACTTCAATAGATTCTCTATGCAAATCTAAATATCCTGTCTCAGGCAACACTTCCACACAGAAAATGGAAAGACAGAATTAGGAAGATGGAAATAAATCTGGACACAGAAAAGAAAACGAAATATGCCAAATAAGCTAATGGAGAAATTGTAGTTGTATCCTTTTTTATTATATGAAGCAAACTGCTCGGTATCAACAGAGGACAGCTTGCCCAAACACAATTTTTATGTTATTTGTGATATCAAATTTGTGCCACTGCATCCTTTGTCTGTAAAACAAGTGACAAACAGGATGTGCTTGTACAGGCAATGACTTCTATTTGCAAGGTGAAAATAGGGCCCCATTGAAATGAATAACAAAACTCCAAATAAATTTAAAAGGACAAGTTTTTATCCAAAGTCTTATTGTTTCTCACTATTCAGCTGTACTTACGCTAACGCCTTGATTCTGCAAATTTTTTTGTTTGTGAGCAACTATGCTCATTGCAAGACCTCTCACAGCTAAGTAACCGTCCCATTTGTAGTGTTAGGAAGCAAACAGGCAAATGGCAGCTTGGGGCAACATTACTGTGGTAGCAGACCATCCCACACCTTCGTATCAGTTGTGAGCTCTGCAATCTTAGTGCACTGACTGACATTTGACCTGGAAGAATGTTCTGATCCAAAAGGCAACCCCACAGGGATCTTGTGTAAGAGCAATGTTATTGCGTGCACAAAATGCAATGGAGAAGAGAAATCTTTGCATGCATTCACAGCTTTCAATTGTGTCTCCAGGACTGAGAGACAATTGGGATCTTTGCCAAGTGGCCAACCGAAGGCAAAATTCAAGTTTAGATTCCTGTGGAACTTTTGGATGGCCCACACCCTGGCAAATGCAATGTACTATTTAATTGGGCCATGTTAGACATAGCTCATTAAATTATTGCTGTCTACAACGCACTGGCCTTTTAGTTCTGTGTAACGAAAATACTTTGGGTTTGTTTTCCTTCTTTAGTCCTACAGTGAATCATCTCATTTATTCACAAGACATGACTAAGGTAAAATTTATTGCTCACATAATTTCTCAGTAAATTAGATGTTAGACCAATCTTGATTCCAGGGATATATTATTCATTTCTGCACATTTTTAAAGGACTAGAGTCAGAACAGAGACCCCAAATGTAAAAAATTGTACGTGTAAAGATATCAGATGCGTTAAAGAAAGAGGTCTAATTTTCTTCCAGTGTAGTTTTATGTACTGATCACTGCACTGTACGTTACTGAATTAAATCCAGTTCATGGAAAGAAAATAATTGATTGCCATATATAAACCACTCTTAGAATTCAAGAAACTCTAGCTTTAAGAAGCGAAATTATTTCTTTACTTTAAAGAGACCTGTGCCCCAGTCTCCTGACCATCCTGGTTACCTTCCGCTGGAGGCTTTCCAGCTTCTCCACATACATCTCTACAGCTGTATTCCAGCTATGACCTCACCACCACAAGCCAGAGGAGGATAATAACTTCCCTCACTCTGCTGGCCATGATCTTCCTAACATAACTCAATATTTGGTTTTCTTTATTCACAGTGAAATTTCAGCCTGGAGCTCAAGGTCTTTTTGCTAGGAAAGAATGTATTTCATGATGGTCACTTCAGTAAAGACTCCATGGTTAAAAAGTTATAGAGTATAAAACCTTTTTCATTAATTTATGATTTTTCTTATTTTCATTTGTGTTGGGTTTGTGTGGCAAGGTTTTGGTAGTGGGTGGGGGCATGGGCTATAGGGGTGGCTCCTGTGAGGAGCTTCTAGAAGCTTCCACAGTGTCTGGTAGAGCCAATGCCAGCCAGCCCCAAGATGGGCCCGCCCCTGGCCAAGGCCAAGCCAATCAGCGCCTCTGTGATAACACATTTAAGAAGGTGGGAAGTTTTTTTACATCCGGAGGGGGAAGTGCGGAGATGTAACATCGAGGTCAGTGCAGGAGGAGGGGGGAGGAGGAGGCGCTCCAGACACCTGAGCAGAGATCCCCCTGCAGCCCGTGGTGAAGACCATGGTGAAGCAGGCTGTTCCCCTGCAGCCCATGGAGGACCGATGAGGGGGTGTAGAGATTCCACCTGCAGCCCGTGGAGGACCCTACGCTGGAGCAGGTGGAGGTACCCGAGGGAGGCTGTGGCCTGTGGGAAGCCCGGGCTGAAGCAAGTCCCTGGCCGGACCGGTAGACCCGTGGAGAGGGGAGCCCATGCCAGGGCAGGTTTTGGTGGCAGGACTTGTGACCCCGTGGGAGACCCATGCTGGAACAGTTTTCTCCTAAAGGTCTGCACCCCATGGAAGAGACCACGCCGGAGCAGTTCGGGAAGGACTGTAGCCCGTGGGAGAGACTCCATTTTGGAGCAGGGGAAGGATGAGAGGAGTCCTCCCCCCGAGGACAACGAAGCGGCAGAAACAACGTGCGCTGCACTGACCGCAACCCCCATCCCCCTCCCCCCATTCCCCCCCCCCCCCCCCCCCCCCCCCCCCCCCCCCCCCGCCACTGAGGGGGGGAGGAGGTTTGAAGCCGGGAGTGAAGTTGAGCCCGGGAAGGGGGGAGGGGTGGGGGAGGTGTTTTAAGGCTTGATGTTACTTGTTTTTTTTTCATTGCTCTATTCTGTTTAGTAATAAATTAGATGAATCCCTCTTTCTAAGTTCAGTTTGTTTTGCTCGTGATGATAATTAGCTCTCCCTGTCCTTATCTCGACCCGAGCCTTTTGTTAACTTCTCCTCCCCATCATGCTGGGGAAGGAGTGAGTGAGCGGCCGCGTGGCGCTCAGCTGCCGGCTGGGCCTAAACCACGACACATTATTGGACATGATTTAGAAACATGATTGGTAATGGTAGTGCCACTCTGACACAGAGCCACTGTTGTGTACCATAACTCTGCTTCAACAGACCCTGTACAAACACTGAACAAAAAAAATTCTCCGTAAAATAATCTTCTTAAATGTCAGGATTCTGCACCATAGTACTAATCTTTTGGTCTAAAGTACTTTGGACCTCTGATAGGACTATACTGCTGTGTATCTGGGACAGCTAACATGAAACCATGTAAAACTGCTGTAGTTTCCACATCTGGAAGAATAACTCAGCAGTATAGTCATTTGATAGTCATTGCTGTATACAACACAGTTGTATTGCACTTCCTGGTTATTAACCTTCTAATGTCCACTTTGAATCTCCCAAGGTGCAACTTGTGGCCCTTGTCCCTTGCTGGGGGGAGCTTTTCTCTGTCATCTTTGTAACTACCCTTCAAGCTGTAGGTTGCTATTAGATCATCCCTAAACATCAGAAAGTTATTCAGATGAAGTCTAACGAGCGCTCAGCAGAAGTGAATAGTCACTGCTCTTAATCTGCTGGCTGCTCCTGGTCATACACTCAGGATGCAGTTGGCCCTCTTTGCTGCCAGGGCACGCTGTGGCTTCATGTCCACCTTGCTGCCCATTGCATCTCCAGGGTCTTTCCCGCAGAGCTGCTCTACAACCAAGCAGTCTGCAGCCTGTGTCCTGCCAGGAGGCTGGTCCGTTGCAGGGGCAGGACTTTACATTTGCGCTTGTTGAATTTCATAAGGTTCCTTCTGGCCCATCGCTGTAGCTTGTCTGTGTCCCTTTGTATGACAGCCCTGCCCTTCAGCATATTAATCCCAGTTTGGTGTCATCTGCAGACAAGATGAGAGTGAACTCTGTTGCCTCTTCCAGGTCACTGATAAAACTGTTAAACTGGACAGGTCCCAGCACAGACTCCACTCTTGTGATACTCCATTTTTCACTAGCCCTTCAATTAGAGTACAAACCATTAATTAACTATGACTGCCTGAGCCCAGCCATCCAACCTGTTGCAATCCATGCAATTTTGCATGCATCCAGACCACAGTGTCTGATTTGCATACAAGACTATTTTCTCAAACATTGCTGAAAACCTTGATAAGGTTGAAGGTAAGTAATGTTCACCACTCTCTCCTCACCCACAAATCTAGTAATTTTGTCACAGAAGGCAATCAGGTTGGCCATGAAAAACTGGATTGACCAGGTACCAATCCATGTTGATCATTCTCAAACCCCTTCTTCTCACTTCTTGTGCCCAGATGCATATTCTAAGAGGATTCTCTGATTTTCTGTAATTTAATGGACTTAGACCCTGTAACATTAGCTTTAATATCAGCTGTTTCCTTTTAGACACAAAGTTCATAGTGCCAGTTCATTGGTCATTTGTGCCTCTAGGAGTTCATTGACTTCAGTGAAGTTACTCCTCATTTAAAAAAAAAAAAAAATAATAACAGAGTAGTGCAACACTGGACCAAGTTGCCCAAGAAGGTTATAAAATCCCAACATTCAATTATCAGCCACTTATGGATTTATTCCTTTGGAAAAGTGTCCTTAGGGGTCTTTGTGGTACGCAAAATAAAAATAATTTCAGTTTCTTATAAGTCTGTAAGATTCCCTTTCATGGCATAGAAAGTCTCAATGTTCAAGAATCATTTTGTAGAAAAGTAATTTGCAATTGTAATTTGTCCCCATATTGCCATACAAGATTGCACTTAGGAAGACAAATAGAACAGAATGAACTATAAATTTCTCTCCTCATTATGAATGATCAGGATCCTGCAAAGGCATTATGCCTGATATAAATATGTGAAATATGGTCTTTCACTAGTGAATTTAAGTAAGCTTCGTTTAATAAGAAGCGAGCTGAAAAAGTCTTTGTGATCACGGAAGATCTCAAATCCTGCTGTGAGAGAGAAAATGGTCAAGATGGCAAAAAAAAAAAAAGTAAGTAACAGCACTTCTTGAGAGGTATTGCTGACCACCTTGAGTCCTGAGTGGATCAGAGCAAGCCATACAAAGACAAGCATATTTCACACTTATTTATATTTCTGCATTTCTTCTTCTTTTTACTTCCCCAAAATGAAGGGAGGCAAAACATGCTAAAATAGCATTTACATTAACAACAACAACAAAAAAATTATAGCCTCTAAAACATTTTTTAATTGAGGTAATTGCTTTGTATGACCTGCTGCTGTGATTCTGCTCATGTTTTGCTAATTTTTTTCCTCAAAATATTGTTACTCTATTATGGGGTTTTTTTGGTTCAACAAACATGTCAAAAATATGAAGCAGTGTTATTTTATAAATACTGCAGCCTGAAAAAATGAATGTAACATTTTGTACTGCTGGATTTTAAATTTCTTCTCTACTATATGATTTCCTATTATTAATGTTCCATCTCTGGCTTCATCACACCATTTTGAAAGCTCTGTTCACCTGAAAAGGAAATAGAAATTCTCCTTTTCTGTAATTTAATGGACTTAGATGCTGCACTGTCAGCTTTAACATACATTTTTGCTTTTACATAATGAAGTCAACATTTGCAGTGCCAGTTCTCTAGTTGTTTGTACTGCTACAACTCCTTTGATTGCAAGGAAGGCGTTCCTGATTCACAGAAGTGTAAATATCAGAATCATGTTACACACTACAGTGTTACTCTATTGGCTGAAGCACTAAGGTTTCTTGTGCAATGGGACAACCGAGAGTACAACACTGCAGAAATCAGGAGAAATATTATACAAATGTAATGCATACTCTTGTTTTGATGTTTATGGCTTTTCTTCTCAAGGTGAGACATTTCTATGGCTGTTTTGCCCAAAAGATCACTGGGCTGGAGTGTTTTCATAATTAATTCAAATACACATCATATTACTAAGATTGTGCAATGGAACTAAACCATGTCCACAACACTTTGTTTATTCAGTGTTATAAAGTTAATCATTAATACAGCATCTTATCTCACCATTGTTACTGAAGTAAGAACAGCGAAATATTTTTTTATCCTTTTTTTAATGTGAAAATTGAAGATGAGTGATTCCCATCCCCTTCCTTTGCAAAAGGATATTCTGACAATGTTCCTTTCAAGAAGGACTCTCTGAGGTTCTTGTACACCAATTTAACAAGAACTTCCCTTTGGACAAACAGTCTACAAATGTTTTCCAAAACAGACTTCAAAAACATAACCTTTTCTTTATAGATGTTTTGAAGATATGTTAGAGCAAGATATCCACATATTCTAGCTAAAACAACTGAGATTTTTTTTCCTAGTTCTAAAAGGAAAGCCAAATAACCTCTTCTATACATACATGGCACAGTTTTGTCACTGACAAAACCATTTGACTTACCTACCTCTTCCGAATATCCCATCTGAAGACTGAGCTGTTGTACAAGTACAATTCTAACTTGACTGAAACTTATGCAAGGGAGGTTTGATACCTATATCAAGGGAGTCAGAATTTCATCATTAGACAATAAGCATTAATTATGAAATGAAGAGGAATCAAAAGAATACAAGAAGCTGCAGAACCTTATGTAACATAGGATGCTAGGAGGCTTTATGCCCCCAGGTTTTCATATATATGTAGATGCATTGAGTGATGCAAGAGAGCGTGCCATGACCTTTAAGTTTGCCACATGCCATTTTTTCTCTTCCCCTGCCTTAGATATCGTTAACCTTTGGCCTCAAGAAAACTATTTATTTTCTCATTTTTTACTATGTGCAGCACAATTTCACTGTTGCAGGCTTTTAGGAAAAAAAAATCAGTGCACACTTACTTACTTTTGTAAATGCTAAAAACATAAGAAACCAGAAAATCAGTGCTTCTAACAGTGTAGCTCCTAGGCATTGCAGTAGATAAGCAGGACACCATTGTCATCCATGATATATAAAGATATACACAGCCTGTTAAAGAATCTTCTTTAGAGAGTTTGCAATTTAAGTGGACAAGACAGAGGGGAAAATAGAAAGAAAACCGAATTACACAGAAGACAACTTGTCCAATGTCACACCGCAGCTGTCTAAAGTCACTTTGTTGACACAACAAAGCTACTACTGGAAGCCCTACTAAAAGTTCCCATTTTAAAGTTTTAGCCTACAGCGCTATCCATGGGACCGTGCTGCTAATCAGTTTTCAAATACATTGAAAGTAGCAACGTGAGGTTGGTTAGTTATTGGAAGAGGAGATAGGAGTCTCCTGCAATTTAAGTATTATTACTCCAGTATGAGAAGTACCAAACAAACAGAAGAAACAGCAAGCAGCTAGATGTTAAAGTGTTAAAGAATGGGATTAACCTATTACAGGCCACCCAGAGAGGTTGTGGATTCTCCTTCTCTGGAGAGATTCAAAATCCTCCTGGACGCCATCCTGTGCAACCTGCTCTAGGTGATCCTGCTCTAGCAGGGGGGTTGGACTAGATGATCTCCAGAGGTCCATTCCAACCTCTACCAGTCTGTGAATCTGTGAACCTTCTCAGTACTCAGATTTACAAATTAATTTATTTCAAGCAATAAAAAGAGTCTCCTGGAGCTGTTGCCAACATTAATAAAGTCTCATTAATGGCCTTCTTATTCCTTATTGCACCTCCATTCACAACTGCTCTGAAGAAAGGTGCAAAAGAATGGAAAGGGTAAGAATAAAGGCGAAGTACTAGAAATATTCCTATCTCCAATACCTAATGGTCAAAACAGTAAAAAATGCAATACCTGTCTATATGCTGCAAGCAAGCTGGTAGCAATTCCAACATGAAAGCAAGCTGCAAGAATGTGTAAAATGGTTTATTGTTCTATTACTATAATCATCAAATGAGAGATTCAGAGCCTTGACCAAGCCAGTTTTAGATGGAATATAATTTCTGGCAAAATACTGTTGCAAAAACATGTTGAAATAACCACAATAATACGATATAAAATTGAGGAAAATTAAACAGAAGAGAGGAACTAAAAATTCCTTGCTACAACAATAAAAAAGTTACTTCAGAATAATTGCTTGTAACGTATACTCCTATTTATCTAAAGAAGAAGATGGAAGTGTGGATTATAAAACACAATTTGTTCCCTAAAGTCTATATAAGTATGAAGAAACAACATTGTCAGCTCAGTGCTTTTAGATAACACCATGCAATACACGCATGGGAAGCATTAATAGATTAAGAAAGGGAAAAGAAAAAATGTCTAGAAAAATTACTGTGAACATAAAGATTTCCATATATAACAGCAACAATAGCTTTAAGAATAGGTTTTTCTGTTACAGAACAACAGAATGAGCAGGGAGGGAAAAGCATTTCATGGAAGGTACTAGATAAGGATCATGCATGTGTGCTGGTTTAAGATGAAGAATCCAGTCTCTTAATGAAAGTAGTGTCCTGCCTGATACAATTAATTTCTAATAAATGCTGTATATGCTTTGGAATACCCAAATCATTAATATTATCACTTCAGTTTCTGAAAATGTTTCAACAATTCCATCTCTCTATCTGACTTCAAATCTACCATGCTTCTTTTCCGCATACTACACTGTGAAATGCAACTTCACGTGAGAAGAGCAAGTAATATATTAGAAAGGAAATTTATGTTCATAATTATTTGCATTTCTCTAGGCTACTGAAATTGCAGTTTAGGCCAACTGCTGTATATGATTTTTCAGAATGAATTAGAACTCACAAATGTCCTTTCACATAACAAGTTATAATTGTAAATCATAGATAATCCAGCAGCTTCAGTCAACAGCAACTATTTTCTAAAGAGACATCCTTTTTCCTTGGGAGAACAGCAGCCTTGAGTGAATAAATCCAAGCACCCTGAGAATGCAATGCAGATGTAGAGGTAACTGTTTTAACAACAGATAAGAGAGGTATTGGAAAATTACTAGTGAAAAGGAGTTTGTTTCAAATGTATTATGCAGACCATATGGGAATAAAAATCAAGGTCAGCAATTAATAAGACAGGGCTGGCAGTCAAATGTGCCTCCTGCCAAACATAATGTCTATTTTGAGACCTACTCTTCCACCATAGCCCAAGGAAATGAAGCGTTTTGAATTTTAGGTGGTTATTTTCCCCTTTGGAACTGTGGACTAGTACTAAGGTACTCTTAATTTATATGTCTGCTCATTAGTTTCTTGCCAATACCCCTAAAATACGCTCAATGGGGGAGCCACACATCCCAAAGTTCCTATCATGTAAGCCCATTGGGCATGACAACTACATGCCTTTGTTTCTTCTCCTTCATTTTCCCCATCAATCTTCACCACCTTCCTCTTTCTTAGGAGAAAGGACTTTTCAGATGCTTATGTGTAGATCCAAGCTCATCTGTCCACGTTTTCATCAGGCTGGAGTAGAACCAGGTACAGTTTGAAGGACGTCTATCCGTGTTAAGTGGAGAACCATGTTAAAAACAACCTGCCTTCCCTTTCAATAGAGCTTATTCCTCAGCTATAAAGATAAACCATCATAGCTACCCAATGTCTGACTTGGGTCTGGCTTGCATGTAGCCTATTCAGACCACCGACAGAAAAGCTCCCTTTTGCACTCACCCCCATAGACCTGGCCTTAGGCTCAGCTATACTCTGTCTTCCCTGTCCTGATCAGTCACGTAACTGCAATGGCTTAGCACATGCTATGTGTTGGAAAATAATGTTGTTTAAAAGCATGCACGTAGAGACTAGAAACAAGAGGTTCTGGTTTCAAAACTTGACAGTGACTTTCAGTGCAGATCTGTTTAGCGTGTCATCTAGTCTCAGTACAAAAGGAAAGCAGACTTTAAAGTTGAAGCTCTGTCACAGGACTGTTTTGAAAAAAAACATCTCTGCAGCTGGTAAAAGGTAGAGCGCCCAAGCCTAGGCTAATATAAACTACAGAGTTTCTCAGGAGCTCAAGAATTTACAACAGCAAAGAATTTAATCCACCTAGAGCTATGTAAATACTAGGAATTGTCAAACTGTTACTCTTAATTTATATTTCTTTGAATGTGGAGAGGTTTGTCACCTGTCAGTGTGAAGAACAAGGTACTTCCAACAATAACCATGATTCTGAATATCTCAAAATCTTTAATTAGAGCCACACAGAATAAATTTAACAACAGTAACTTTTGTGTATGGCATAATATCCTCTACTATTTGTGCTACTCTTCCATTAAATGGTCATTCCAAGACCATAATATTGTTTGTACCATCCACAGAGCAATGCCACATAAAACATACTAGACAGCGTTCAAAAATTTCTTACGCAGGTATATGTCACCTTCTCAGTAGTGAATACTTAGTGCAATACATCTCTATTAAGATAAGACCTTAAGCATCACTTATAAGGAAATATTGATTTTGCTTCTTAATCCTATGACCATATGTAAAAGCCAGATCTTCCAAATAGAAATGAAAACACATGTTTTATCTTTATCCTCTTTCTACAACAGCCTAATGACTTGTTTGCATTGTTCCCTACTGCTGTGCGCTGTCTTGATTATTTCAATGACTTTTCCACAATAATCAACACTTCTTTCCTCATCAGCGTACTGGATGATTGGTTTCTTTTTCCCAGACTAATTATTTTACATATTTCTATACCACACTGTATTTACCATCTGTTGACCCAATTACCTAAATGATCCAAATCCTCTTCAGTCTGGTTGCGATTTCTCATTATTTGCTTTAACTTCCGTTTTGGTAACATCCATAAGCCATGAGGGTTTATTTTCCATTCTACATCCATGTATCAGTAGATCTTAAGACTGCAGTTTAGAGGGTCAGATCCCACTGAAGAATATTCTGAATCTGATGCACTGGACAAGTATTTCTTCAAGTGGTATAAAAGATTATACTAGCCAATATATATACGAAACTTCTGGCTTACTTTCAAGTTGAGGTTCAAATGTTCATTCATCTGCTCAGTCTATTCGTCACTTTTAAGGTTTTCAGAGATATTTTTCAAGTATGTAGCTCTCATTGCAGACATAAATCATTTGCTTCTCAGCTTTGCCAGATTTGTCTAACACTAACTAACTAATAACAAAAAGAAGGCCAACGCACAACTGGCTGCTCGTGTCCTCGGGTGCCTCTGACAACATGAGTTACTTTATTGATATCCTGCAAGGATCAAGCATTTCACCACATGAAAGTGGGTTTCCAAAGTATATCATACATTCCATATGAGAATGGCTGTGATATCAACTCAAGGTGGTACAGTAAACTTCAGTAAGTGGTAGTGGCTTTGAATTTTACAAGAGAAGATACTAATAGTTTCTTTCTGAGAAGGAGCAGGATGGAGGAGGGTTTCTAGGAGATGGTAAAAAGCCTTTTCTCGCTGTGATTTTTAAATAAGTGGGAGAAATCAGAAGGGAGAATGGTATATGCACTGAGAGAGTTAAAAGGCCGGAGGGTTTTTAGGGCGAGGGATTTGCAGTTGGCTCTAATTGCCTGCTTATTCCTTCATTATGGTTGAAGGGTTCTGGTAATTCACCATTATTAAATATTCAAGGACTGGTCGGGAGGAAGCATTCTTTGGGGATTGCTCTCATCACTCCAGTGCCAGTTGAAAATCCTGCTTTGTGCCTGTTCATGTGTGCAAATAAAGCTCTGTTTTTCCCTTTTTATTGACTTCTTTTACTAAAAAGGCTTCAAGCATTGTGGTAATGTGAGATTATTTAGGAAATTAACACTTGTGCATCTTTCATGGAACTTTCATAATAGCAAGAACAGTGTGTTTACCTTTTTGGAAGCAGAAAGTAAAATTGTTCCTCCCCCTGAGGAGATCCTTTATATGGTCCACACTCCCTCCACATCCATCATGCTAATACTCTACCCTACCTGCATTTTCCTCACCTACAGACGTCATAGCATGAAAAGTCCATTCTCTTACTTCCCTGTCAAGGTGGACCAGTATAAAAGTCACAATCACAAATTATACAGTAGTTTCAAGCCACTTGAAGAACAAATTGTCAGTTATGCTAGGGAAATACTGCATTACTGGAAAGGCTCCATCAATACCAAGACCGTCACAATAGGGAGTATATACACATACAGTAATGGAGCATCCTTTCTCCAAGTCTTCAAAACAAAGAGGCATAAAATACCTTCTTCTACTGGGTAAGGACAAACAGCACCTACAAAAACCGGAGAAGAGTGCTTGGCCATCTCATAGTACACAGGCATAGAGATTAGTCTCATTTCTGGGTAAGTTTTTCACTGAGGTCTGAATTCTGCAGTGGGAGTAACAGCAAAAGTCCTTCAAATAGTGCCGAGGAATCACAACTGTTATATTGCAGAAATCAGTTGTCACCAGCAAGCACCTTCTAAGAAGGCTTGAGAGCTACTCTTGGATTTACCATGACATGACGGTCTCCTGTTTGCGCTTCAGCATCCAGCTCTGTACATAAGGGTTCGCTTTAGGGTAGCAGTTTATAAGGACCATATAAAATACTTTCAAACTCAACTATTATGGGTTGCTACACAGAAAATTACAGAGTAATTACAGACCTTGGAGAGTCAAAGCAGCTGCGGCTTGTGTCCTGGATTCTGCTGAAGTTTGTTCATCAAAAATTAGATTTACTTTATCTTTTGTCTGAAGCCAAATTCTGCTTTCACTTATATTTTGATAAGGGACAATCTGAAGAAAATGAAGTTGCAAAACCTTGCATTGATCATACACAAGCAAACAAAAAACCCTGGACAACCTGATGACAAAATTGAATATGTGGAATCAGTATTACATGTGGTAACATAAAAATGTGAGGATTACTCACTCCCTTTGTTTACATCTTTGAAAATTTTAGATATTAGGGAAATCTTCTGTGGTGTTATTAAAACTGTACCAGAGTTTAACACAACTTTGTTTTGAAATTCCTGATAGAACTGGGGAAAGCTTAGGTTTGCTCTCTAATCCTAATAAACAAGATTTTTCCTGGAACAACTGAATAAGAAAATTCCAAATAAATCTAGGCAAGGGTTTTCTGAAAATGGTATATCTACCAGAAAAACCCCAATTTAGTCTAACTCAAGCTGTTTGCAAATTTGTCTGAAATTCACCAAAGATTTTCAACTAAGTGAAAAAAAGTGTAAAAGGCTGATTTTCACAAAACCATGGTTTAGTGGTCTGAGCACTTCAATACACAAATGATCAATTTCTTCTCTGACTGAAGAAGCTCAAAACACAAATCTTCCCCTCCTTGGAGAGTATCCTGACTAGCAGCCTGTAAGCATATTTGATATATTTTCCCTCTACTTTGCATAACTGATTAAATGAAGGTGATAATTCTTTCACATCTGCAATAAGCATCCTATCCATCAGTATTGGTGGGGTTTGTTATTATTTCTTTAAGGTGGCTCTTTCTTCAACACTAGTCTTGAGATATTAAAGTAGTAACTGAAGCACAGACAGGGAGTGATTCTCTGGTCTGGTAGTTTCAAAAATAATTTAGGACAATTTCATGGCTCCAGAATTTGCGCTACTGAACATTAACCTATTTACATAACATGAAAGTGTCAACAAGAGAAACTAAGAATGTACTTTATCTTCTTCTGAACCTAAATAACCTATAGCTATGTGACTACAGTGTTCTTCCTGAATAGGTAGAAAATACGGGTTTCATTACCTTCTGACAGGGAAGGATCTGGATCTATGTCTCCTATATTTTTATATCTGGTCTACTGCATAAAGGGACACCCTTTTTTCAGCATTTCTGAAAAAAAAAAAAAAAAATCATAATAAAAGTCAGACTTTTCAGGGTTGTTTTAAAAGGCAGCCAGACTGGATCAGATGATCCAATCTCTGATGGCAAATAGTAGTGGATGACCTCATAAAGACTGTAAGAATAGGGCAAGCATATACTGATATTTCAGCAGAATACTTTCCCATTTTCTAGCAGTCTGTGACTTAGGGACCTCCTGAGCTTCTGATGGCATTTTTGTATTTAATAGTCCCCAGTGGGATGTTTCCTGCCATGAATTTGTCCAACCACTTTTTAAATCCATGTAAATTTGTAGTATCTGTGACATCTTGTGCAATAAGTTTCTTACCTTAATTATGCGAGGTGTGAGGACGTACATCCCATTGCTTATTCAAATCTACCACCAGATAATGCAATCTGATAGCTTGTTCTTATGGGGGGAGAAGGAGGGAGGAGAGAGAAGGAGAATAATCATTCGCTACCACATCTTCCATGGCACCTGGGATTTTGTAGTCTTCTGTTATGTGCCCTCTCAGCTGTCTTATTGCCAGACTGAAGTCTTACACCACACAATTCTGTATGCACAAGGAGATCCATACCAACTAACACCATTGACTTTATCTGAATCAGTCCTGAATCCACTGCCTCTTTCCTGAGGTGGAAGTGAGCCAAGCTGCACACAGCATACAGGTACAGCATGGATTGATATACATGCACACCACAGACTGATTTACACAACAGCACAGTAATGGTTGCTTTGGAGCCTAGCCCTTCCTCAGCTCCTAAACTTTCGTTCATTTTTGACCTGAAAGAATGCTGAGCTGAGAACTACCATAACCTCAGATCTGACAACTGAATATTAACAATTAGCTCATGGCCTACTACACTGCATGTATGTGCACTATTTTGCATTTATATTACTGAACTTTGCCAATTTTTTTTTTGTCACACAGTTACTTAACTTCTCAGAGTCAGCCCCCACCTATATTACTCAGAAAAACTGCATACTGTCAGCAGCCTCTGGCACCTCATTCTTTACACCCTTTCACGCTCTTGCTTGTGACTTCCCAAAACAAGTCTCTTAAAACTGTGACCTACTTTTTAGGCAGGTTTTTATATTGGTGAGGAACTATCCTCTTCTTCCTCAACAGTTTTGGTTTTCCCTTGGTGCATTTTTGGCACTTCTTATGTTATTTTGGGTTTTTTTGATATCTAAATGCTTGTGAATGTCTGCTGCTAGCAATTTGCAAACATTCATTTTGTCTATGTGTTCCACAGACCTCCTCTTTGGCAACTGATCCTTCATCGTTCTTTTGCAACAGTCTTATCTTCTCTTAGCAGTCCTTTCACACATCCCTAATCTATTGGCCCTCTGCATACTCTGGCAGAATTTCTCTTTCTGTTGTGTCTGTAAGTAGATGTATTGTTTTCTCAATACCTTTTCAAGTTACTGCTAAAAATCTTCGTAGCCTGATTTGTTATGTTTCTACAAAATAAAAACTGCCAGAGGTTAAATTATTTCCTATTTCCTTCTTTTGGACATAACATTAAACTTTTGAAGGATGCCTTCTTTCTTCTGTTATCCTCCCTTACCCCCTTGTTTGACCGTGGCAGCTTTTGACAGTCTTTCTATAGTTTTTTTAATAGATGCCATTGTCTCCAATATGTGGTCTTTCGGCAGTCACCGTGCCACCTGCCAAGATTTTGTGCTATCAGCTTCCCCTTTTAGCTTCTTTTTCTATGGTTCTTCCTCATTTTTTTCTCGGAGCTCTCTTTTTGCTGTCGAGCATATGCAGAGCAAACTCTGGCCTCTGTCACTCTTACAAGGACTCATGGAAGGCCCACATGGTCATTCCACCACGGCAGCACCTCCATGTCCACAGCGCTTTGGCCAGTGCTTGTGCACGCTTCAGGCCCAAGGCAAGGCCGACATTTCCTCTCCTGGGTCTCCCTCCATGAATTAGTTGTTTGTGACAGTGCAGGCAGCAGGGAAGCCTCGCTGTTCGCATCCAGGTCTGAGATTTCAACCTTTGTTGCCCATTGTTTCACTTACATTAGTGATATGAATTAACTCTAAGCTTTCTCTAACACTCAGACTAACATGATCTATTTTGTAATACCATGCTTCAAAGGGTTCAGGAAAGGCAGTATCTGACTTTACTCTGTCTCATGCTCCAGTATGTGCCCAACAGATAATTTTCTGGTTTTTATTTCAATAGGGGATTGTGGGAGATGGAAAAAAAAAATAAATTAAAGCTAAGCTTTTTTTTCCTCTTCCATTTTCAGGTTTGCAGCCAAGCCGAGAGAACTATTCCACAACCCTAATTTCAGCAGTTTTCATGGAAGAAACCCTAAAAATTTTCCTCATTTCAGTGTTTTTCCAGTTGACCATTATTTATCGCTGAAAGTTAGATTTCAGAATATTTGCATATCTGCATTTAACAGCTTAGTAAATGTAAATTAAAAGTTAATTACACTGAAATATGAGGGGAATATAATTATTATCTCAACATTATTAGTGTCAAGGAAACATATTTCAATACTTGAGTTAAACTGTGTAGTTATCAAGATCTGCATTAAATTATATGGCTTATGCAATCCATAAGGAGAAACTAGATTATCGTTTATTCCTTCTGCCTTTACTATTTCTGAAAATATATAGTCCTCTGACATATCATAATATCTAATTGCTTTTTTTTTTTTCACTGTCTTTTTTGGCCCTGAAGGCTTACATCAGAACATCAGTACCTTACTACAGCAAGTTATTTTGACTTGATGTAGCTCTGCTTTACTGCAGACAAAGCAGTCTTGGCTGGGACTATAACTTTGACAGGCAAATTCCAGTTACTTTAGTCATCAACCATTCTGAATTACCAAAGGAAACCTATTAACAAATTTCTGACATGAAAATACTGCCTCTTGTCACTGTCATGCAATAACTAGAATAAGCAAGTAAGCAAGTGCTCATTTTCTCATTGAGCTGACACACGTCTTTAGTCTTACCCACCCGAGCTTTGATATTTAGTGTGTCACATACCAACAAGAACTATGAAATTTAAAATGTAAAACTTTTCCAAAGAAAGTTCCAATCTAGTTTAAAACCCTGTGAGAAACGGTATTTGGAGCTTGCAGGCACCTAATAGGTGAAAGCTGCAGGACAAGGAATCTTTTTTGATTGAACCTGCTCTCCTTTACTTACAGCTGTAAAGCCTGAAGCAAAGGAAACCTTGAGACATCACAATTCAAATAAAAACAATGCCAGAAGAAAAGCTTCCCCAGTAACTTTCACCCAGACACAGTGAAGTACCTCTGTATTTGCCCAAGTTTCCATCTGTAGGTAGTGTCATGGATAACTGCTTTAAAACAATGAACTCTTCTTCAGCCTAATTCAAGGACTCTGTCTCACTTTGGGTGAATACCTAAATTAGCAAAGGGAAAGGAAGGCAGATGTTTATTTCTAATAATATGAGGATAGTCTGTCTGTCTGTCTTTCACTGTCTTTTTCAAATCTCCTCATCCATAATTTCCAAAAGGTGTCCCATACATGCAGCTACAAACTAAAAGTATTTTCATGTTATAGGAAAACTTTTTCTCTATCAAGCCCATGATGAACGTGATAGCAACAAGTTATATCTGTATGCACAGGGGTTCCCCAAATATTGTTACTAGTGACAGAGATAATATGGTGGTAACCCTGGCTAGATATTTTTATATCATCTGTCGAGTCTAGGAAGACATCTGCAAAGAGGCCACAGTTTTCCTGTTCTCATTATTTTGAAAAAAACCTCAACTTTTAAAGTGATAGTCAATGGTGGTAAGTACAGATTTCAGTGTATAACACCAGTGATTGAATCATTCAGCATTCTTTCTGAAACAATCTTCTTTTCAAGAGAAGAAAAATTACATAATCTTTGAAGAAAAATTATTGTTTCTCTGGCATTCTATTTTTTTTATCTTTAAAACTAGGTGGAGGGTTTTGGGTAGAATCAGCAAGTCAAATCCCTTAGAAACCTTTGAAAATGTTGAACCTCAATTAAAGTTCCCATGTTGCATTGTGGAGATTTCACCTCTTCCATCAGGCAATTTGGGAACATAAGTTAGATTTTTAAAAGTTGCTTACTGTTACAAAACTTTGCATAAATCCTTTGGGCTGAGAGAAGTGGTAGCTGTTTCCCAAATCTGTTAATGAATTTCACACTAAATACTTTGTAATCTTTAGAAACGAGGGACTTAACCTAAATTGCTTTTCCATAGTTTTGAAAATATGGCAGTCTTCCCGATGGTAACATCTACTTTTTTTTACTGGTGCTGTAATTCGCAGCCGTAAAAACTGACTATAACAGCATTGTCCTGGTTGAGTTTCCTTCATTTCATACCTCCTTATAGTAATCACAGTACCCTATGCTGATAAGCAACCAAGCTAATGCACAGATGGTGGTCAGAGAGTAACTTTCAGTTTCGAGTACTCCAATTAAACTATTCCCCTGGGACTTCCACTCGCAAAACAAGGTCACTTGGGGCCTGTCAAGTGACAGTGACAAACAGTGTTTCTAATTAAAGAACTCAAAACACTGTTAGTGCTGTTTGCAGTTTCTGAGGGACCAGTAAGAAAAATATTTTAGCCTCACGCTTTGCTGATTATTATGAAATAAACATAGGCTTGTAATTAATGAGGATAGGCAATAATAAATATTTTGTCTTAATGTCATTCATGTGCATGGTGATGTAACATGATATAAAATAGGAGTACCAGTGCCAGTCTCTCACAGTGAATGGAAACAACCACACTCGGTGGACTTGTGTTGCTACAAAGTATCTTTACAGGCTGCTGGAGAAACATTCATTACAATGTACCACACTCATGTTTCATTAATACATAACCAATGTATAGAATTGCTCTGTCAAAGCTGAATGACTACTGCCAGGGCTTTGTTACAGACTTATCTGTACTACCAACCCTTGTGTGCTGAGGCACTAGTAGCAACATGTCATTTAGTCTTGAGTAAGGGGAAGAAGAGTTAATATTCCAAGTAATTAAATATACTCAATTTAGACAGTTGATCTTATTTTCCAGGAGCTGGTACTGTATATTTCACTAATGACTCATTGTAAATACCAAACACCAGTACTAACCTACAAATTCTTAACCTGCAGGAAAACCAATTAATGATACTAAACGATTGTGGGCTTTTAAACAGTTTCTTTACCTTCTTCCTTTCAGCCAGAAACAGATCTACCCAAACTTGAAGAGTTAAAAAGATCAAAGGTCAAGAAAGATTCAGCTGTAATTAACTTCTGAATGCATTGCTCTGCAAAGAACTTCGCTTAATGGTTATGTTCCTATGCTTGGACTTTCCTTATTTTCTCCCCCCCCCAGTTTGATTCCTACTCAGATTAGATTAATGTGCACCTGAAATGATGGTTTTGCAAAACGGCAAAATGAGAAAAAGGAAAGTCTTGCAGACTGCATTTGAATTCTTGTGATCGTCTTATCACATACTTGCGCATGTCTGGTTTAGTCTATGAGTGAAATGACACGTTCAGGATGGGCTGGGCAAGCACCAAAATGAACTACATTCAAGTACTTGGAAAGCAAGTTCGCTTAGATCCCCAAGCTCTCTCTGCTAACAAGCTGGGACTGCAGGAAACCGAAAGCTTCAGGGAATACAACATTTCCCAGTCTGCAAGTCCAGTCTTGCTTTGTAGCGAGCAAAAGGTGTCAACCTCTCATAGGTTGTTATCTAGTAGCACAAATTTTAATGTGGGATGTGCGTCCACATCACACGAAAGTAGTGACCATCTTGTTAAAGAAGTGCTTGGGGGATTTGTGGAATTGGGTCCAAGAAATGAAGACTGCATTGTTTTAGTAAGTCACAAGTTACAGACATATTTTATAAAAGAAAGTGACCTTTTCACTTTTCCTGCAGTCAAAAAGAGCAGAAAACATAGATTCCAAAGAAATATGATTTCATTATGTTATGAAAATGATGATCATATTAGGAAGTGTATTGAACAGAAACATAACATGAAATCAGTAACAAAACCGGTCAAATTCCTATAAAACCAATATATTACTGCAATTACTTTTTCAATACTTCCAAAAATGTCTGCTTTCTATTAACAGTGAATGATGTAGTTCAATATGTTCTACTTTATCTTTCCTATGACCAGTTTTTCTATGTTTAAATTAAACTGTCTTCTTAATTGTTTTGGAGAATGTGTGTCATTAACATGAGTTTGCTACGATTATTTTACTAAATCCCATGGGACAAAGGTGGCATATAGTTTTAGCAACAACTAGGCTATCCCTCGAAAAAAATATTCAACTTCGGAAGAAATAGCAGTCAAAATTAAATGTTTTCTGAGGGGAAATGAGAGTGCTGGTGGAGGATAGGCTATAGAATACCAGGTATTTGGGGATCCTAAGACCAACATACTTAAATTTGCTATTAGAGTTTATTAAGGCAAACATACTTAAATTTGCTGCTTGGGTTTATATCCTAAGTTAATGGCACCTTTGCTATGGCACTTGTTTTTCACGAACAAGCTCTTATCTCTATGTCTGTCCATTCTATCTATCTGGTGTCTAATTTCTCATTACCTGGCATAAAATTATATTTTCATTTATTTCTAAATGTACCTCATTACCCAGCACTTAAAACTCATTTCTAATCCATGAATTCTATTAAAACAATTTACATGTTTCAAAGTACACTGATCTGGGATATTTATTTTCTTGTCTGTATTTGGAGGAGACAGAACTGCATAGTGGCAGAAAAACAAGGAGAGAAAAATGACTTTGAAAAGTCGTGAGTTAAAGATTAGAGAAATTCAGACAGACATTCTCTCTCAGAGAGGATGGGATCTGTAGCCTCGGGAGGGAGGATGAGGTTACAGCCTTTAAGCCATGCTATGCAGGAAGATCCACAAGAAAATCTAGGTCAGTCTCTCACAAAAAATTGCGAACTGCTCAGTAGTAGTGGCAATCTATACTTGGTATTTGAGAGCGAGAGAGGCAGAAGGAGATCCTCACTTGACCCCAAGCACAGTACCAGACAAGAGGTAATGGTGGGAGAACAGGTGTGGGCATAATTTCAGAGGCTAAATCTCCATTAGGTGCCCCACTTCCAGATGTTAACTCCTTCTGACTGCTTTATTTCCTATTACTGGTAACTACAGAGAGCACTCTTTTTTTTCTTTTTTTTTTTAAATGCATTTTAATATCTGCAGTTGAATATGATTTTTCATTGCTTAAACATTTATAAAGAAAATTAATTATTTCCAGCACAGTCCATGGATTCTGTTTCTTTTTATGGCAAGGATCCCTCTCTTTTCCAGAGCATGCAAAATGTGGCCTGTGGGAGTATATTTTCCATTCGCATCCCTCCACGTATTTGCCTCTTCCACTGCATGAACAAACAAACTTTGCTTTTTGCTTTTAATACCTTTCCTTTACTATTCAGCTTCACCCGACACTATTAATTTATCAAGCTGTTCACATCCAATTGCACTGTGAGATAGTTCCAGTTTCACTAATCTTCAAGTCTTCCCCATGTAACCTCTCAAGAATGAGAGTAAATGGGAGAATCGTAAAAGTTCAGTCCCTGAAGAGAAATATGTCCCTCTCCAGTATGTCTCTGAGTGGCTGCTTCTCTACATCAGAAAAGGGAATCTGGAGACACTGGCCTCCTTAGCACAAAGCCAGCCTTTGAATGTATTCTACAAAGTCTTATCAAAGAATTAAGAAGCTGTTGTCTTAATTCCTGTTGGTGAGCTGAGATAATGACTTTGTTACATGACTTCTTCCATACTTCCATAGCAGTCACTCCTCATCCCCATGGCCCATCGCTGTCATGGGATTGCTTTGTTCAGTGGTGCAACCTTGTCTGCTGGCAAGGCCCATGCTCTGTAGGAAACATTGGCCCTTCAAAATATACTTATCTGTACAGTGCACAGTATAGCATAAAGTTTTACTGAGAAGCAAATTCTGCCAAAATGCTATCACAGTGAAGTTATTGCAGATTAAATTATTTAATAACTCTGCTTAATTAGTTAGACCTCACTAGAGGCAGGATGTGCTGATTATTGGCCCATCACTGCAGAAGACAGCTGGAGAGCATATCTGAGGTAGTTTCAAATGAGCCAGCATGAAGCATCCTGCTGCCAGATTGCTCCTCGCTCTAAAGATAGCTCAAGAGAAAGCTTCTAAAGGTGGCACCTTTATGCTGCATCAAGGCCTGCAGCACCAGTATGTCACCACGGATGATGAAGTACTACCAACATTTCTTATTGGGTAGATGCAATGGAAGAGATGGAAAAAACATGAAAGTGTGGATTAGGAAGATCTACAGGGGAATATCAAGGCATTAGTATGGTAAAGTGAGAATCAGCTTCTGACTGCTTGCTCTTTTACCTCTCTCTATGCTTTGGTTCCACATCTGTTAGAGAGTATGATGGCTCACCTCTACTTCTCAGAGCACTGCAAAGCTAAATACCAGTACTCAATACACAAAATACTATTTGTAAATAAGATAGAAAATTTCCTCTGGAACATAGGAAAGAGACAGGTTGGAAAAATATAAAGATTCTGGTTTTGCAGAAAACAGAAAGGGAGGCGGTAATCTTTCTGAGCACCCTGTAGAATTAAGAATTAAAACTTACTTTTACTTAATGAGTGAGACACCAACACGTCACCTGACACGGATGTTTTTTCTCAGAACGACCAGAGATGCAGCACATCATTGTCTTTCCTAATGAAAATGAGGTGAATGAATGGCTCTATTGTTTTCACTGTTATTCTTTTTTCTGCATTTTAATGGTGCATTACCAAAATGTGAACTGCCTTGTCTGACTTTCTCCTGTATTTACAGATACCATTAAAACCAGCCAGGTTGCACTGATGTGTGTTCTAATGGCCGATGGTAGCATCTAATGGTGTGAACAAGATGGAAAATACCTGATGTTCCTTTAAATGACAAAAAAGTGGTGCAGTACAGGTCATGGAAGTAACACAGACTGCCATCAATAAGAATCCCCTGGAAATGTTTACGCCTTCTTCGTATATTATTCTCAAATGCCATGTTTGTGGATTTGATAAAAGCTAATCATCCTTGTCTAATGTAAAGATCGTTCCAGGACTATCTGTGTGGATTGCCCACTAGGTGTCATACCAGAAGGCCAGCGTTTAATGCACACTTGTGAGTCACCTCATGTTCAGATAAAGGATACAACATACACCTTCTGCCACACAGGCCACATAGCCGCACACACAAGAAAAAAAGAAAAAGAATAAAAAAATATGGTCACTCTATACATTAGTTCTTAAAACAAAATAAGCACATTAGTATTCCTGGATGCATTCCCAAGGTATGTGTAAGAAGAGTTTCAAAGCAGTATTCCCAAAGAAATATATTAACTAACTGAAAGATATTCCAGTACAGAAGATTCCCAAGAGAATCTAATTATGTTTACATGGCAATATTTGCTCATTCCATCTTCAAAACATCAAAGTAGGGTTCCTACTATTGGCTATATTATATATAGGTAAAAGTTAAAATATAAACAAATTGCCCAAAAGTTAAAGAAATTACATTAATCATTATTATGTATGAAAAATTACATTATCAAAAGCATCAGACATTATCAAAAATTAGTGAGCAATTCAACAGTTAAGGTGAAAAAACCTACAATGAGTACATTACTAAATGTCACTTGTAGTGGTTTAAATACACTGTACAATATTGTAATATCATCCACCCGCAGTAATGAATACATAAAGAAGAAAAATAACATGGGGCTACACTTCTTTATGCCTGTGTGTAAACAATCTTTTCTTCTGCAGCTGTAGAAAATTTTCATGTTTATATGTAGCCTCCTAACTATCTGAACATGCTCATGGTGGGCATGCTTAGAGTTTACGATGGCAGATCAGAATGATATATAAATCTCCTAATACGGGCAGAGAGGTTTTAAAATCCTAACTCCAACATAACCTAAATCAGCCTGCTTCCCAGGCCTAAATCTAATTTATACCCAAATCTAACTCATTTGGCAGGTTGGCCACCTCCCAAAGGAATAACCCACCAGTAAACTCAATTGGCTGACAAGTCTGCAGAGCTTTGGAGATAAACGAAGGCAAAATCTCTCAAGACAATACTATCATTAATTTAAATTATTTGCTTTACAAATTTAAATTAGAAAGATTTTAACCACTTTCCTTAAGAAATTCTTGTATTTCTGCCTGGGTTTAAATGATAAGATGCCCACTTTTTCTTGAGCAGGAGCTGATTTTCTGTACACTGCACTCACTTTCCCAAGACTACCATTAAAAGCACATGACACCAACTCCTTCTTGATGATGGCCTATTTGCACAGGTTTCTAAAAAATCATCTCAGGATTGTCTGTCCCAGTTTTAATTAAGTTAATCAGTTGTAATTACAGGTCTAAACGCTACCTATGCACTTGCCAAAAAAAGCCTTACATTTTTTTCTTACTGCCTCACATCAAATGCTCCTATGAAGTGCTCATACACCACCTGCTTCACATTAAGATCTGCTCAAGACAGGTAACAGTGATACCAATTTTAGTATCATGTGGTAATATCTAATTACTGACAGAATTTGATCGTAAAATGGTTATGAAAGTAATAATTTTATGTCTCCCTCAGAAAATGCTGCTAGAAAGTCCAAGTCTGACTAAGAGAAACTGATTTACTTCCATTAGAATTCATTTCAAGTAGCTGCCTAGTTTTGAAACCGTAACTTCAAAAAATGCTAATTAATTCTAAATCAGAATGTATGTAATTATAATAGTTTTCTGCTGGAAAACAAATTACATGGTGCCCTTGGGGTGAACAAGACAGAAGATACTTCATATTCCTTTCAAAAGCATAAATATTTTACCTTTTAAGCCATGAAAATAATGTGTCAACCATAAACATCCATTTTTTTCCCTCTCAAATGTTTAGAAAGACTGTTTTCTTCCTCTTAGCATGAAGACACTAAACAAGTTGACAGTCTGCTTGCCAGTCAGTTTAATCTCGCTCTCTCTGTGGGTTTGTGGGAAAACTGTGGCATGCCAAGTTATTTTTGGCCAAATGTTACAGTATAAAGAGCCTTCAGGAGCTTTCATTTAGTGAGTGGACAAACTGGCAGCTGTTGTACCTGCAGAATGCGAATTAATGTTGCCATGGAAATGGAATAACTTTGTTGTTGTTGTCGTTTGGGGTTTTTTTGTTCTATCTTTGCATATTTGGACTTGCCCTTGTACTGAAGTCAGCTTGGGAAGAATCTTCAAAAACTGAATGAAAGACAAGGCGGCCTCTTGGAGAGAGACCAAAAGTTGTTTGCATCTATTTCAGATAATGGTCATTTATGAACAAACAATTTGAGTTTCTCTTCCTAAATGGGAAGTAGGTGAAAAACAAAAATCTATGTTTCATCTTTGTCTGTTGTTGTCTGCCATGTATTTTCCATTGCATTTTTTGTGCTGACCAAATTTCACAAAAAATGTGCCTCTTTCAGAAGGTGGTGTGGACAGTTCTGCTTGATTTCTTTGATACAATCTGTATTATTAACAAAAATAATACATGCACATAAGGCTTACAAATGTGTAATAAAGGAATTTACACTTTTGCTTATAGTCCAGAGCCACAGAGCTATGCAAAAGACAAACTCTCCAGCTGCATGACAACAGAGTCCTAGAAGTGAAATTTATGTGCCTTGAGATGATGCAGTTCCAAGAGAGACCTCCCCACCCCAGCCTGTCTCCATCTTTAAAAAAAGTCAAGGAGACATTTCCATCCAGTCATAAAATCATTGTTGTTTTATCAGACAGTATATTAACCTTGGACTCTTCAAATCGTCCAAGTATGAAGTCACTGAAAGTGTTGCAAATCATGTTTTCACAGAGGCAGGATTTCAGAAAAGGGAAGTATTATTGACACAGTCAGTAATGTTTATTTTCTGTACTAGTTTAAAGACTTCAACAAAAAGCAAAGGAGCTATAAACCTCAGAATTTACCTCAGTTTGGCAAAAAGCCAAGAAATCACCATGCTCATTGCAGACAGATAAACTACAATAGAAAGTTAAAAATGCATGAGCTAAGTACAAATGGTTACTGTATGATTTCTGTACTAAGCCAAATACGGCCCATACAGATTTGTCTGGAGGCAGGGGATGGTGGTGAAAGACAAATCCACAACAGGTTGGGATTTTCATCTAAACAGATTACAAGCACAAGTCTTACCAGAAGCCAGTAGGACTTGTGCCCTTCATGTAAGAACTTAAAAACTGATAAGCACTTTGTGGCACAGAAAATAGGATATTGGAGGGGTTTTTTGAATGTAGTTGAGATCCCACTGGTTTTCCTATTGTGGTAATTTTATCTCCCGCTCAAATCTCAGAGGGGAGGCAAGATTTTCCAATATACTGGCTGTCAGCACTTTAACAGCTACAAACTGATCGAGGAAGGAAAATGAGGCTTTTTCTTGTTGCTGAAATATTCTTTAGATTTAGATAAATCTAAACACTATTGCCCCTCCAGGTCTTCACATTTTCTTCGCATTTTCTTCACTTTTCTTCATTTAGTTCCACATCTACTTTAATAAATATTTAACTACATGCACCAGCACTTCCCATTTACTCTCTCCTTAGTTTAAAGATTAATGTAGATATCTGAAGAAACATCTTAGCTTCAAACCATGGAAAAAATAATTTTGTTCATACATGCATTTAGACACAACCATGTTTACCTGATTTGCTTAATGGGGTAGAAGACTTCACAACTGCATATTAGCCTAAGAGTCAGAAAATATTGAAAGAAAGATGTGGAAAGGATATTTCTCTGAGAAAACTTCTTATGGACTTATTTGTTATTCTGATTGAAATCTTGTCACACTGGAATCAACAGGAAGACTGGCATGGTCTCCAGCAGGACAAGAATTTCATTCTTGTTTTGGTTATTGCTTTTATTTTTCCCCATAAACGAGCATACCTGCTGAGTTCCATAATTTTCTTTTATGTTCCCTTTGCAAAGGATGAACCCACAGTCCAATATTCAAATGAGGCCTCAATTTTCGATCAGACACATCAAGGACAAAGAAAGCACTGTACACGCATCGACTCTACGCACAAACTAAAGCACGACTGCAGCGTGCCAAAGCACAGCTGATGCGGCTGTAACCCATCTACTTGGGGCACTGGCATCCATGACACCCTCAGAGAATGCACAAACCTATCCAAGACTCGCAATACTTAAGGATGAAGCTTTACATTTAGTCCTTGAGTAACTGAAGTCACCTCTGGTATACCTCTAATTTAAAACAAATTCAGCTTGCTTATTGAACTGGAGGTATGTCTGTCTGGAAGTCATACACCGGTACATATAAGTGCCATGACTATTCACAGTTTAGGTTTCAAATCCATTCAAGTTATCTGCATATATAGTTAAAAACAATATTTTTAAAACCACCAGAATTGTTTTCTAATCTAATAACACAAATAAGAGGGTTTGCTTTTCAAAAAGCTTAGGGGTCATAATCGTAACTCACTGCTGATCAGACCTTCCAGGATCCTGGGCCATTTCAGCACGCTGTGTATAACAAGAAATTGCATTTCTCACGGTTATGTAATATTCAGATTCTTTTAGGTCTTGACAGGAGCCATACTATCTCAGATTTATTTGTCGACAAGGTCACTCTTCCCAAGATCAGCATAAATGTTTTTGCTTTGGTTCTAGAATTGTGACCTGTAAACTCGAGCTGACATTTACCAACACCCCTTGTTGCATTCAACTGATTCAGGGCCAGAGTTATCTTATGGTAAATTCATCAGCTTCAGTGGAGTTCTGTGGTGATGAACTTGATCCAACCTCCTGTATTTAATACGATTTTAACATGAAGGACTAGTGAATAGCAAGAAATCTCCAAGAGTAAGCTGTATTTCAAATTTCCTACTTGTATTTAATGAGTTCTAGCACTGTATTTTAAAATGGCACTATATTTAGGCTGTAGTATTGCATCCATAAATATAATGTAGTGCCAATAAATATTACTCTGTTGACATGCAATGCAGAATTCTCACCGCAACCATACATCATGCTTTTTGTCAACCTATCAGTCTGTCTGACTACAAGCTAATACATCTGTTTCTGCTTGCATTTTTAACCTTAGAAATGTCTAACTTGGGCTTTGATTATCTGCAGGAAATCTCTGGATCTTTCTGAAAAATTTCACTAATAAAATTTTCTCTAGATTATCTGTTAGCTATTGATATTTAATACATGCAAATTGAAAATAAACTAACTCCAATTATGCCTTTTTTAGTTCTTTCTTCTCAGTTTAACTCTCCATCTCCTTCTCCCACACCATTTTGTCATTAGCTCTCCTGCAGCCATCAACCATTCTACATCAAACGCTTCAACTCTTGTGAAAAGAACAAGAACTATCTATCTCAGATTAGAGCAAGCTGAGTTTCAAATCTTCCTCATATATCGCAGAGGAAATGGGAGGAAGGGAAGAAGAAAGAAAATAAAGGACACAAACCTCCATTTTTTTAGCTCCTTAAATTACATATAGAAAAAACTGCCACACTTTGACCAGTAACGGATGAAGGCAGGTCGGCAGAAACAGGCTGTAACCATAAGGAAGAACAGTCACTCCTACAGCTGTGGGCACATGCCTGCACCTGCACACTCTGCTCATGCAACGTCACCGTGCATGAGCCTTCCTTGTCAGAAAAGCACAAAGACACAGGAACACAACAAATGACCCTGTCATTTCAAAAACCCTCCCCAGATTCCAATGATTTTTCATGCCCTTCATCTAACAATTAATATCAAATAATTCTTTACCCACTCTCATGAGGATAATTCTACAATCCCATGTAGTATTCCTATTGTTGTCTCACCAACACCAAATGTAGTGTACTTAAGAAGTCTAGTAAAATAAACAAAAATTGCGAATCATAGATCCGTGAAAATTATTCCTATTTGCTTAAAAAGAAAATCTCAAAAATTTCAGAAAAATATGTGAATGTCAATAGTTCACACTCATTTCTTGTCTGTTGTTCTTCCAAAAGCATCTTTGCATTTAGGGAGGATATGCCATACAATGCTTAAAGAGTATTCCTTTTTTAAATCAGAAAGGCTGCTTCCCAAACCTCCTTGAATGCAATTTTCCAACCTGCTTACCCACCTAGTAGGGAATATCTAATTCCACAGGCCTGATTCAAGACCAGTAAAGTCAATACATAACAACTGTTTCTAATGACCAGAGGCCCTTCTCTTTTGCAAGTCAGGGCACTTTATTGTACAAGAAAGTGTCCAAATAAGGAGAATTAAAAAGCAGTCGTCTCCTGCTGAGACTAGACCAGATTACACACTGCAGTCTTTTAAGTTTTTTTCGTGTTGTGTACAGGCTTTGTAGATGAAATGCCAAAAGCAGAGGATCTGATTGCAGTGACCTCATTATTGCTATAAAGATCCTTCAGTGGACAGTAAATGTGATGAGCTGCTAAATAATTGATTACTTCAAGAACTTAATGCTGAGTGCTTTTCACGCATCAGTACAACATACTATTTTATAGGTGTTGGTGTGTCAGCAAAACTCTGAACCACTCACCTACAGTTCTCGCCGAGTAGAAAAAAAGGAAAGTGGGGGTTGGGGGCAGTTCCCTTGAAAGCTGAAAAGCATGGTTTGCCATCAGCTTCTTAAAAAGCAAACTGCAGTAAAGTTTTTATTCAGCTCTTTGCACTTAGATGCAAACTTCTAATATCAGTATTGCTGAGGAGGAGATGTTATTTGTTTATGGCAATAAAGCAGCAAATTCTCATATGCTTGGAAGCTTTTAATGGAAATTTTCCCAGCAGGTAGAAATCTTTACTTCACCCACACACAGCATATTGCTCTGCAGCAACAGCTATTGCTCCAGGCCATGGGCTGGGATAATGCAACATATCTTGTTTCTTCTTCTCAGATGACCTTGCAGCTTGCCAGATAGATAAATGTCAAGAGAGGTGCCCAAAGTGTTAGGGAACAGGGCAGAAAGATTCCACAGTAGGAAATTAGAGATGGAAATGCTCCACTTAAGTAAGCACTTCTTAGATCATTAAAGTTGTGTCCAGCTTTGTACTCCCTGATACCAAAATGATATTGACATACTGGAGTGAGCCAGTGGACGTCCAAGGGAGATCTTATTGCTGGCTGGACCTCTCTGATCAGAGAATATATAGACACTGGAGCAGGATGCTTTTGGAGGTGTGCAGTGATAGGACAATTTTATTTTTTTTCCCATGAACTGGAACAGAGGCCCAGAGAAGTTGTGGGACCTCTGTCCTCGGAGGTGTTCAAGATTTGACTAGTCATGGCCCTGAGAAACCTGATCTAATTAGACCTTTTCTGAACAGGGGGTTGAATTGGATTAGCTTCTGGAGGACGCCTTCAATGTAATTTATGATTCTGTGAGATATGAGAAGGAGGGGAAGTCTTGGCATCTCTAACCAAATTTCCAAACTAATATAAAATATTACCCATTTAAAATACGTGCGTTGTGTCACTATGAAAAAACCTCTGGTTCAAAGTTCAAAGCTGTAATGAACATTAGCATTCCTAATAGGAACTTAAACATAAAACTATCTCGAGGACATAAAGCAAATGAACAGGAATTCAAATAAAATCTGAATAGGAAAATAGGAAATAAATAAGTAATTGACTTGGGGTTTTTTTCCCCCTACCCTTGGACATGCTTACTTGTACCATAACTAAGGTAAATGTTCCCCTCCTCTGGAATAAGCTTCTTTTTTCTAAAATGCCATCATATCTGAAAGACATTTAGGAACAAACTTGACATTCTGGAACCGTATGCATTCACATGTGAAAGAGAAACAAATAATAGTGACAACCAGGCTGTGAATAGCTATTAACATCTTTGGAAACTGTGATCTATCTACACACAAGTCAGAAGGAGAATACATTTTGTGTTTCATTTATTTAGTTGTTCTCAATTTTCCACAATTCTGGCAGTGTTTCACCCAAATGATATCACTTGACTCTGAATAATCTAAAGGTTGTAATTTGTAACAGCAAAATTAATTGGTTTGGGCTCCCATTAAAACGTAACATTTAACATGAAAATCAGAGATAAACTGGAGGCATGAGGATATTCATTTAGAGTCTAATAAAAGTGTCCTAGACATCCAGGCACAAAACTGAACCTTGGTGCAAATTAATTATCA
Source organism: Balearica regulorum gibbericeps (assembly GCF_011004875.1). Taxonomy (NCBI): domain Eukaryota; kingdom Metazoa; phylum Chordata; class Aves; order Gruiformes; family Gruidae; genus Balearica; species Balearica regulorum. The sequence continues at coordinate 119,687,060 of NC_046184.1, forward strand.
AAGTTTACATGACAGATTTACTGATATGAATCATTTACCTTTTTAATGCTCCATCCTGTCTAGTTTCTTTTACTCTCTTTCACTTGACATCCTTATTTATTTAATATGACTGGATGGCCCAAAATGACAGCTATTCTGACAACCAAAGAAAATTAGAACAGCATGACATAAGCAACAGGAACAGAATGCAGGAACAAGGAGACTGAAATGGAAGAACATAATATTTGGCCCAACTCACTTTTTCTGACTATCCTCTCTCTCTCTTATTTCTCCATGATAATATATGCCTCTCACATACTCTCTTCATAAGTTCTGAAGTAGTAGATAACCCCAAGTAGACTGAACATTTGTGTATATGCAACAAGAAAGCAAGAAAATATTCTGCAGTCTTTTTTTTCCTTTTTTTTAATCTTTCTGTTTGCTGTGTATACGTCCTTACCAATATGCAAAAAAGCATGTAGCAGCAGTGCCAGAAGGAAACAAAAAGATGGTCTTTTAGGATGTTGAAACACAACAGCTTCTCTCCAAATAGGAAAATTCACTGTGAAACAAAAAGTATTTTGCAATACAGTTACTTATGGATTACTATTTACAACTATCCCTTTGTCACTGAAAATAAATATTTGCTATTCTGTACTTAAACCAAAATAGAGATATCTATGGTCAACTGAAGTTAGTGGTAAAAGCCTCCAATGCTCAACCTGTACTGAGTGTTCTGTAGTCTGCGGGCAAACAAGGCAATTCTTATGACTGCTCCTCCACGGGAGCAAGGTGTTAGCAGGTCAGATAGAGACCCCATCGTTCATGTAACTGATATTTCTCTCTTCTTCCATCCCGGTGATGTGGAAGTAAAGGGAAAAACAGCTGACCTGGATACAGGGGTCTGAAGAACAGAAGGACTCATAGCAGGTGGATCACATAAAGGGCACAAGCAAAAAGAAAAAGGACAAAATGTGGCAAAACCAAAAAAGAAACAGGGATGGAAAAGGTCTATAACCCATGCAGAAAGGTCTTTCTCTGAGCTTGAATGTACCTTGGCATTCCTCTCTGAAATCATTGGTACGCGGAAGTTTCTTAATGCCCGGCTAGTTGCTGAAGCCCTACAAAGAAAAATACCCTTCTGCTGCCATCGTTTCCCACCTAAGTCCTTCAAGGACAATGTTGTTGTGCAGCTAGATGTCCAAAACCCAACTGATAACTCAGATGGGTCCTAAAGAGGTGCATATGAATAAGATACTATTTAAGCATTCTTTTCTGTGTATGAAAAATGCACTTAAAAATTTCTATTGACATTTTATTTGGGTTACAAAAGCAAGCAGGCAACCAGAAGTTGGACAAGGCCAGAGAAACAGCTGATGTGATCTCATTCCTTCCTTTTTCCTCACATCCTCAAGTTCTTCATCACCATTTCACGCTGTTGCACTTACATCCGCTATTTGCCTTAAGCAATCTCCTTTTCATTGCACAGCAGCAATGGCACCAGCAGCTCTAGGCAAGACTGCAAACAGGTATGAATGGATCCAGGAAGCATTAGCTGAAAAGCAATAGGGCATGTATTATCTCTTGGAAAGATGGTTGCCAAAGTTGTAGGAAGGCCAGACATAACCAAAAAGCAAAAGCCAGGGGCAATCTACAGCGAACTTGAGGCAATGCCTTACTATGACCATATCAGTGGCTTTCTCTGACACCTCTAACATGTTGCAGGGAAACACCTGAGAGCACTGACTGCAGGCTGTGTCATTGGGCTTAGTGTGGTTGAGGCATGTTCAATGCAAACAGCAGGTTCTAGGTTTCTCTTAACAACAAGGATCTAATAAACTCTGTGGAGTACATCTACTGCAAATGGCAAGTTTTACAGATTACAGCTCAGCCAATTTTGAACAGCCTTTCATTAAGACGTCAGAAGGATCCTCTCTGATTTCAGGACTATCATCTCCTTGCCCTGCTACAAACCTGAAGGTATCTCAAATGTTCAAAAAACACTTAGATCTTTGTATACGTGACAGAAGTTAGGTCACCTTGCAACCCACTGACGTTTTCCCAGAGACTGTATAAGCAGGCAACTGAACTGCACAACTGGTGGGGTTTCCAGAAAATCACTGGGCATCACATTTCACAGGGCAATAAAAGCTCATTCATATTCATGTGTTTCTCTCCATCATCCCTTATTTTCTGTAGCTGTTAGTGGCATCATGCATTTGGAAGAAGCTTGTCTGTGGGTCTTGAGAATGTATGCCTCATTTAAATGCAAAAAAGGATATGTTTTATGTTTTCTTTCTTTAATGTTAATTGTACTTGATTCATACAACAGTGGTCTTCATGCTTTGTACTTTCTTTTATTACCTCCTATAAGCAATGGAACACAATTTTAAAATGCCCTGAGATAAGACCATGGTAACATTGTAGAGAACAAAAAATCTGCAAATAATATTCTAGCTCTGGGGAAAAGTTGGCGGTAGTTTTTGATTTCAGTGCAACTACCTTTTCAGTCTAGTTCGGTCAATCCTGATAGTAATGATTATTTTGCTATATTCCATCTCTTGTCAATGTGAAACATAAAATACATCGACTCTCATCATTATGCAGAAATCCTGGTTATTAGATAAAGCAAATATCTTCATTCTTATAAGAATAATATAAGGTATCATCAGTAAGATGAAATAATTAAAAAAAAATTGAAAAGTAAGATTTTTTTTTCTCTAGAAGTATATTTTTCCCTCTTATTTTATATACGTACACTGTATATGTCTAGAAATCTTATTTGTTGGCTTCACTGAAAACTCAGTGATTTCTGACAAAGATCTAGAAAATCAGGAACTGATATACATACTTATCTCAGATTACATACAACATTTTGCTATCACAAACAAATCTTTAATGTCTTTTAAAGAATTTTTGTATTCCCCTCTTTCCATATCCTTTACTATTTAAATTTGTTGCTGAAATGCTCTACATTTTTTAGCATTTCATTTTATCTTATGTTGTGGTGATTCCAAGAAGATCCTGAAATAATTATTTCCATCCTTTTAAATAATCAATAGGTACAATTCAGTCAATCATTTTGAAGACCAAGAGATATCTGTGTTTTCCAGTTGACTGTGTAGGCAAATGCTCTGAATGTCAAATACTTTGCATTTGAATGAGACAGAACAACAGTTCCAAAAAAGAAGCTCTGAAAACTTAACAGGAAAATTCCTTATCCCTCTCAAAAATAACTGAAAACTAATCAGATACTGCCATACTCCAACAGCCCTTTGGAACACTTTTTGCCCATGAATGTCTATCCTTCCTTACTCCTACAGGTACTGAAATGCCGTTACCATGTAATGCGTAGAAATGCCAGGAATCAAATTGTACCGAAAATTGTAACAATTTAGGGACAAGGTCAAAGGTTTATCTCAAGCTTAGGTGTTCTGCCAGGCTACTGTGATTAAGGTATAACAATATTTGGGGTCATTCGTACATAAAAAGAAAGTTTTTCAATAGGGCTTAAAATAAGCATGAAATAAAAATATCTCCCAATGGTAATGACAAGTTGGCAGATATGTAAATGTCAGGAATACAAACAGATAAAATTCCATCAGCACACAGAGAAAGTTGGGGAAAAAAAAAAAAAGCGCGTATATACTCTCCTTTCTGCAATATCCTCCAGACCAAATGGGTTTATGGGTTTAGTACAGGGTTTTAAAAAAGACAGGAAGTAATGAGTGATGGAAGAATAAAGCTGCTGTATTAAAACCAAAAAAAACCCAAACAAACCAAAACAAAAAAACCACACAAAAACCAACCAATCAGAAATGACAAGTAAAACTGCTGCTATCTGATATTTGGAAGTGGAAGAGAACTCTTTACTTCCTAAAGTTTCAAGGTTACCTTTCTTTACTGCCTTTTCATCAAGCAGGAACATTTGGCTTTAAAGAGCGGACTTAGAAAGTGAAAAGACATTCAAATACTTGTTTTTTTTGTTTCTTTGACTTTTCCTGACTGGATATCTTAATTCTGACTGCAGAGAATAACCCTAAATATTCAATTATTTGGCATATAAAAGGTATTACAATTCAAAGAGTAATGACTCTTAGAACCAAATTTTCAAACGCAGACACCTACACTGGGCATATAAAATGTTTCTGCACCCTGATTTGATAGAAACACTTTAGACACCTGTTTGAAAATATGATCCCGACTAAAAGCGAGATGAAAAGCTGGCTCTGCAATCTGACAGAAGAGAATGTTTTTAGTTACCACACCCCCGAGAAGCTCCAATGCAGGTCTGCTGCTCTGAAAGCTAATGGCCCAAAGCCTATTCAACTCAATGGGAGACTTTTCAATGACTCCATTAGATTATTGGATTGCGTTCAAAAAGCTTAATTTAAAAGTCTTTCATGACAGAATTTCACTCTAGTGACAGCATTATCCCAAATTCTGTTGTTCCCAAAAGCAACAACCTAATATTCATTTAAGTATCTGAGTTGATGTTAACTGCTACAGATTTCAACTCCAGAATATAGGGATTGTCCCACCCGGCAAATACTGATTATTATGTTATTCTCATCCCAAAAGAAAAGGTCTATATATAGAAAGGCAAAACAGTTCTTTTCACACCAATTATTGAGTCACAGTAATTACATTTCATGTGGGAAATATTTTATATCTAATTCAGTATATGAACAATTACATACACCACACCAATTATTAATTAGCATGTGCATCAGTTAGCATGTGCTCCTAATGTATCACACAGTTAATATAGACATATAAAAAATGAAAAACATGAAATTAACAAAAAGTAGTCCAGTTCTGACAGTAAGAAAACCACAGAATTTCCAGCTCATCAGAGATCATTACCTTTCAGCATCTGCTAATGTTGTATAGGGGCTAAAAGCTGGAACATCAATGTTCTTCATTGAACAGATATTCATGGAAAAAAGGCTCCAGATTCTGAAAAATGTCACTTTAAGGTCGCAATCAAAATGAAACATTTTAGCATTCCCAAACTTTTTTTTTGCCCTTTTTTTTTTTTTTTTAATAACACAAAACTTCTGTTTTCCGTCTGCTCAAAAATAAGCATAGGTATAATGGAAGCTGAGGTTTGGATCATCATTCTCACCTACAGAACAACTCCTGGAAGATTTGTACTTCCTAGGGGTAATGTAGCTATCCTTCTAGGAGGGCCCACAGGTTGCCTTGTGGGAACTGAAATTTGAGAGTTGAATGGTATTATTATTTTCTGTGCAGAGCTTTCTAATCCAGCTGTAGCTGCTGTAATCCAAACAGCTGACCAAAATAAATCTCTGCTGTCTTCTGAGAAATATTTTACCAAACAAGCCTGGCCTATGAGAAAGCATCCAAGCTGTAACTCCATTAAGGCAATGCAGAGCTAGGGAACTGTGTTTTGCTTAACTGCTTTGAAACAACATATTTCTGGGAAAATAATAGAATTTAGCTGAAAATTATTTCAGTGGAACCAGCCTCAAAAGTCAAATCTGCACACAGAGAATTGAGGGGGGGGGGAATCCTGAGATTTGCTGACATGCCATATCCATGATTTAGTCCAAGAGTTACAACCGTAATCATACCTCTAGGCTGTGGCAGAGCACATAGTGCAGCTGAGAAAAAAAAAAAAAAAAAAAAAAAAAAAAGGAAGAGAGAAAGCTTATCTTTATATTTCCTTTCCTTGGGCCAGTTTGCCAGTGTAAGTTAGATCATTCTCTGATGACAGATGGCTATAACCCCTGGAGGGTCAAAAACCCTAGCCAAAAGTTCACGAAAGTCCACATGAGGGTTTGCACTGACATCGCACGCTTTTGGTTTGGGCAGCTAAACTCCAGAGAGAGACGGAGGGCAAGAGAGTTTCAAAGTAGCTTAAAAGAGTTAGAGTTCCAGGTTGCAGAACTGCCTCCTCAAGTAGAGATGCAAAGCACTCACCCTCCCTCCCAAAATCCGGTCTTTACGTGAGCGCTAGCAATTTAGAAGAATTACAGGAAACAATGAAAGAGGAAGATGGCCAGAGGAGAATGCATTTATTTCTACAGACTACTGATTTCCACCCTGCAACCTAGTCTAGACCTACACATCAACTGAATTTAAAATATGTCTGTCTGGTATCTTACCAGGAGATGCTCTTTCCATCTTGTTGCATTCTACAACTTGTTCAGCTTAGTTCTAGCAGTTTACAATATAAATGGTTAAAAGTAGGAACAATTAATGGTTTGAGATAGCAGAAGTAGATTGCCTAGATTTGGAACACATCATGAAATCGAAATCTATCATGAAACAGAAAGAAATCTGTGAGTAGGATTCATGTTAAATACCTAGTCAGTTCATTGTTTCTGAAGGCTGTAGTAAATTTATTGCTACTGTTTCTAGAAATTTTTATCCAGTGGCAGTACTTGTAATCTAACACTGGCACAGTCACATCTGGCAATGCTGCCTGGCCAAAATCAACATCCACACAGAAATACCCCTCTGAAGAAACCAGTTACAGCAATGTATGGCAAAAATACCACTGCAGACAGGCAAGTAGGAAATACCTACAGTAATAATTTGGATCAATTATTTCTCTTACAGTCTCTTGCAGCTGTATACCAACTATAATATACAGGCCAATAACCCGATGCTGCTGTGAGGAATTGTCTTAAAACATTTAAAATAAGAAAATACATAATTTGATTATTTTAAAAGATATACATATCAAAAGCAGTAGCTCAACAGAATATGCTGTGTGAACCTAATAAAAGGAAATCTCCTGATGTTCAACACTCAGTGCAAGACTGATATAATTCTCATTTGCTTTTTAATATCATACACTCACGTAAACATAACATGTTCTCAGCCAAGTATAGAAGTATGTTGGGAATAAAAGTACATCTGATTTCTTAATAAATTACAAGAATAAGGAACTCCTTTAGGAAAAAAAAAAAAACCAACAGAAAAAAGACCTTGCAGTCACTCTTAGATGTCAAATACCATTAAATACAACTTTGTCTGTTGCTAGAGAAGATAAAAGCTGTATTTAAAAGCCTTGCCAAAAATGTCCTTTTCAGTACTAATTAGCATCAATGGTCAAAGCCGCTAGAGCAAAAGAAGAACAGAGAGAGGGAGGACAAGAGAAATAAGTACCATCACTGACACTAACAGGATTTTTTTAAGCTTTGTCTCATGATACATTAAAGGATATTTTTCTTTTAATATAATGTCCTAAGCTTACAAGCACTATGAGCAGATGCCCTTCTCAATTTGCTCTAAAATCAAGTCCAATAGCACACAAAGAAAAGCCACAGCAGAAACTGCCACTTCCTAGAGTTTCCCCAGATGAGAAATTAGCAGTTCTATAGCATAAAATGAAGCAGAAACCTCCTTGTCATGTTCGAGAGCACTTTTAGTTCCTACTTCAGGACTGTTCAGCCCATGCCCCAGATCACAGGCAAAAGATTAAAGTACAGTTAAAGAACCTTGCAAAGAGAATGAGTCCACACAACCGTGTGGCTTTTGTCTTCACGCTTTTTACAATCATGTGAGTTTTATAGATTCACAAAATGGGGAATCTTACTGTTGCAGCAGTCACATTCATTAGGAATTGCAATGAATCCATTTTTGTCTGCTTGCTTTTTTCCAGCTTTGACTGTGCAAAACAGACCGTTGTTAACAAGTGAAAGCATTAGAGGTCAAGAGATGCAGGTGTTTCTCATGTTTCAGAGTGGAAAGCAGGTTATCAGGTCTGTTCTACCATGTTGCCAAAACCAACTTGATCTTATCTTTTGGAAGTGCTGGCAGCCAGCCTGTGCACTTGTCTTCCTTTTCCCTGCTACCTCCAACTGTGCACCTGGCATAGCTTCAAAAAAACCCCGAAACACCAAGCCAAAAAAACCCCAAACCTTTTCACTTGCGTCATCACCTGCGTTTCATTTTAATTCCTTTCAACGGTTTAGTTTCTTCCAAAAATACAGTGCCTGCTAACTTCTCATTCACACAGAAGTAAGTCTGGAGCAATTGTGGAAGCGGTACAGTTATATGGGTATGATAAGACATGAGAATTCCTATATTTCATAATTACTGCTAACTCAAAATATGGGTCAGAGCCTAAAAACTGATTAGCCCCTTGAGCTTTTCATGTCTCTTCTTGTCATGAGTGACATGACAGGGGAAGAAGAATAAACAAGCCTTCCCCCTCACACTCAGCATACAGGCAGCCTGGGGCACTGAAACCCTCTATGCATAGGTTAGAAAGAGCATTGGCATGATAGCTACACCAGCTTTCCAAATCTAAACCTGTCATTATGTTTCAGTCCTTTTCATGAGCGGATCCTCTTTCACGTTCCTTTCAGACTGACTTCATGCCCCGAATTCTCTGAATTGGTGCTATGTGCTTGAACCAAACTTTCCAAAGATGAAAGCCTAGTTTGTCCTCAGCATCCTGCCAGTGTTTGGATTTATTATTGGAACAATCATCAACAGTACAAACCATATAGTGGATTCGAGATATAGGCATCCCGTCATTATGGACAGGATCTCCATGTGATCATTTCAGACTGCTTACCTAGTACTGAACAGTTGGAAATCGTTTTACTCCCTATCAGTCTTGTATGAGAATCAGTGAGTTAATGATGAATGTCCACACATTATTGTTCCACTACTGAGTCACACTGTGTTTGGTATTTCAACTCCATGGATGTTCACACAAGTAAAGTGTTTTTCCCTGTATTCTGAAACAGGGTGTTCCAAAGGTCCATGGGACTGTTATTAGGAAATGACTATGCAGTGCAATAAAGCCAGTCTCTTCCCATATAACAAAAACTAGAGGCAACCAACTTCAGCATTTCCACAGCAGACAAGCACAGGGAGGCACAGCATGTGTACACGCACAAGTTTGCTAGGATGAGTTCAAAATAATTTGAGGTCTAGACTGAGTCATCTAGCTAGCAATCGTTTGGACAGCTCAGGTTTATATTAAAATATGCACAATAGCTGACAGGGTACATTTTACAATAATGGTGGCAATCCTAAGTAAATAATTCCAAGGCTTCACAGGTTAATTTCTGGAATAACCACCAGGATATCTTTTATGAAGAAAAGACTTCAAAGAGCCTTGCATTTTACCACATCTGTACATTCATTCAAAGAAAACCAAAATAACCTGAAAGTGAAAACACTCCTATATTTTTCTCTGTTTTGAACTACAGGTAGAACACTTATCTATGATACTGAAATATTATGTTAAAATATGTTTCTGAAGAGTTCGATGTGTGCTTACATGCACATACTGCACATACTAATTAACCTTCCACTCAACACCAGATATGAAAATCAAAAAGCTACGAAAGAAAATTAGGGTTGCTTTGTTAAGACAGAAAAAAATATTTTTACCTCAAAACAAAAAATTACCACTTGAACAAATCTTTATGGTATTCTTTATTTCATTAATTTTAAGTAATTGAGATCTGCAACTGGTATGAGAGAAATTATATTATTGCTTGATGTTCATTTTCTCTTGATTATTAATATCATTCCATCAGGCACCCTGTCCTTGCACCAGGAGTCATAGCTACAAGGAATTCAAACTGCTGTTAGGCAAAACCAATGCCCCCTACAGATCTCCGTGGAAATCAAGTTGGCTCACATTCCTCTATGGGAACTAGAGCCTCAAATTGCTGAAGGTTAGTCTGTATAGGCAAGTCCAACCCACATGGGATGAGGAGATGAAGGTCAGCAAAGTATATGCAGTTCTTTCTCTGTAAACGTGTTTTGCTTCACATCTAAGGTTGTGACTAGTAAGGGTTTGATGCAACACAAGGAGAAATAGGAAGGCAGCATGAGATTTTTCTTTCCGGTATGTTTCATGCAGTCTCAGAAATGCTTTTTGACAGCATCTCATGTGTTGAAGAGGAATTCTTCAATGTGCAATCAGCAAGGGGATCTCTGTAGATGCAGGTTGGCATATGGTATCTCAAATTTCTCAGTGACAAGTGGCATGTTAGCAGAGCAACAGAGTAGCAGGGAAAAAGACATTTTGCTAATCACTCCCTGTTGCCCACACCCTCAGGCAGAATCATATTGCTTTATGCAGATGAGCTCATAACAGTTTCTTCAATTTAGCTTTTATATAAAAAAGTGCCAGCTCCTAACGCTATGTCAACAGGCACCCGAGGGCCTTCCACTTTACATTGCAAGTGTATTACTATTTAAAGATGAGCTTTTAGCTTAACATCATTGCTTGCCTTCAGAGTTTAATTACCGCCCTCCCCATGAGGCCCAATGAGCCATCCACTCCTCCCACGGGAGTTCTGCCTGGCAATGATCTTTAACTAAATAAGTAAATGCCAAATAAGCACTTCTTAAAGATGCAGTGTCTTGTTTTCTGTCTGGCTTTGAAGCCTGCAGAAGCCAGGCTCTGATTTGCATCCCACTGGCAGCAAGCCACGTTGAATTTAGAGATCTCAGTTATAAATCTCATCTCTGATATGAACTAAAAAGGGGATTTAAAAAATGGAAAACTTTTTTCCTTTGCTGTTTCTTGTACTCAATTATGCTACATCATTACCTATAGGCAGACATAAATCACTGAAACAAGAGCCTCTTGTACCCCCAAGTTACACCATCTGTGTGTTACGCAACTACAGCACGCTAGACAGTCTGCATTTGCTACAATACTCCTGCAAGTTATCTTCCCATATTTCTTTCCACCACGTCTGTCTGTAATAGAATAGTAGCATTACAAAACAATTCATTCCCTTGAAATAAATATCCAACATTTAAAATGGGTCAGCATAGATGCACTTAATTCTGCAACAAGTCAAGCTACTGGGCAAGACACAGGGGCTAACAGACTCAACAGTGTCCATAGAAACAGGAATTTAAACAGACTTTTCTTTTAAGAAGGAAATAACAAAAATTGGCACAACCAAGTATTTCTGAGATATGGCAGTATTACAAAGCACCTACAGACAGAAAAGATGATCCTAGTTCTTGGAATCCTATACCCAAATACACAGTGGTACCCAGCACACCAAAAAAAGCCAGCGAGAGATGAATAAACAATAATCTAGGACCCAACAGATATTCTTGCAACTGTCAGTCACTCAGCAAACCAAGAAACAGGGAGGAAATACAGCACTGCAAAATAGCAAAGAGCTGTTGTGAACACCGTGCAGGAGACATGATGCATACCCTCCTTGCACCATTTACACTTCAAAACAGCATACACAGCTGTGACTGAGCTGGAAAGAAATGGACCAGGCGATCTGCTTCACCTTACTTCTCTGCTAACAGGAAAAAACCCAACACTTTTGGCATATCCTAACGGAGCAGTAATCACATCACTTCATTATTTCAAAAGGCCTAGACATTGGCTGTGGTTTCTGCAGTACTGTTCAGCACACGTTGCAAATGATATTGTGAACGTCTCTCTGGGATTTGTGCCTGGCTTCAGAAACAAAATTCAGGCTCTACCACCAGAGTGGCTTTAAAGAAGAGCGAGTCTGACCTTAAAATGAAACTTTTCAGAATATGATTATATAAAGATAATTACTTTTTTTTTTTTTTAAAGTTGCAAGAAAGTGCTTTCTTCCACTGTGTTGCAGAATATAAAATCTCTAATTATAACATTCTGGATTAAATAAAAGTACTTCCATTTAACACAGAGAGGGGAAAATACTGTTTTGTTTGTGCATCAGGTTGGAAGAACATGCAAGCTTCCAAGCAAATGAAGTCTGCAACAGGTTCACTGTATTCAGAAGAAAGCAGAAAGCTACTGTTTCTTGCAGGCTCCCTATGAATTATGGATGTGTGGTTATTATGGCAGCAGGCCTCCAGCAACATTTTGCTATAATGTTAATTTTCTTCTTTTTGATTTTCTGTAACTTGTATTTCTAAGGAAAAATATCAAGCATCAAAACCCAGGAATGTCCTTAAAATAGATACTGGCTCTCTGAAGGTGTAAACTGTAGTGGAATGAAATCAGATCTTCCTCATCTTTAAGCTTTTATTTTTATATTGTTTTCCTCACCAGAGCACCTGATTGTTTTAAACATGGCCATTCCTACCTTTTAAAACACTAACTAAAATGAAAACTAAGCACACGTTTCTTCACCTGTCAACTCCTATGCATGTTGCAGGCTTTGTAGCAAAGTGAAGCCAGGCAAGTGATTTACTTTTTTTCTTTTTCCTTAGGCAAAATCATTCATGATAATTTCAGTAGAAGGACATGGCTATCAGATATGGAGAATGGCATCATAACGAGTGCTCTGCTGCCAGTACACTTCTTTGAACATGACAGCTAATATCAACAAAGATATTCAGGTACATGGATCCTGGACACAGATCAGCCATTGCTTCTGTCCTCCATGGCATGTAGCTTTTGAATACTGAATAAAAATAAAATTTAGAAAAAGTTCCTCCTGAGCTGGGTGTCCTTCCAGGGTTCTATTTGATTGTATTACCAAAGGGATTAATTTGCATGAGCGTGATCTCTGTTGGCCTGCCCACAGCTAAACAGCATGGCACCTCCTCTTTAAGCCTGTGCTCTCACCACTGCAAGGGAGCAGGGTGAAAGGCTGGAAAAACACTGGAAATGAGGTGTAAACAGATGCTCAGGATCTGCTTGCGAGGACAGAAGTGAAAGAGATCACTGCTGCAATGATTATGAAGGGAAAGGTGACTTTCCTCGCTTTGCATGCGCTCGTCCCTGGAGGTAAGGGCAGGAATGCTGCAGTTAGCAGGAACGCCCCAAACAGCGTGGAAGCCAGCAAGAGACCTTGAGCCAGCCCAACTAGAAGGACAGTAAAGCAGAGAAAGGCTGCCATGACGGATGACTGCTGCTGCAGAGCAGCAGTGAAAGCTTCCATATTTTCTGGACTTTAAGCACCTGTCAGTGTGGAGAGCTGCCAGGAGAGGGCAGGGAACAGGGATCCTCCATCACAGCTTGTTCAAAATGGTCTTGGCTGGGTTGCTGTTAATCTGTGGACTATCTGCTGACTCCTTCCCTAAGCAACTTCCTGCTCCTCTCATCCAGAAGCAGTCAAAGGGCTAATTGGGTCTCAGATGTTATTAAATCACTGATTTTAAAGAATTTAGAAGAGCATCAACAAAATTCTTCTTATTTCAATGCCGCAAGTTAATAAAAACAAGTAAATTCACATCAAATAGGCCCTTAAATTCTGATATCCAAGCATTAAAGAACCAGATCTTCAATGAATCCAATACGAAATTGCTGTCTTTGGCTAAAAAAGCCTCACAATTTTGCTCCATCAGAAAAGACGTCCTTTAACACTTCTACCAAACAGCAAGCATATGTTTCACCAAAAGAATGTTTTGAACATGAGAACTAATTCAGCGTCAGCTTCCACCATCTTAGGTATTTTATACCTCCTCACACGGTACCCATCAGGCCCAAGCAAAATACAATCTCAAGCAAGTTGCATTGAACACGTATGCAATGCGTACACAATGGCTTACTAATACAGCAGCGTTGGTGCGGTTCCTGCTGACACAAAAGCTCTCGTCTTGCTAAGAGCTACACACGGCTTAGGGGTCAACACGGAAACAGTGACTGACAGTGTACGGCTGCTGTAACATATAGGCCCATTAATCAGAAATCACAGAGAGATAATTACTCACATATCTTTTAAAATGATCTGGCACGATATTCTCTCTGTGTTTATACAGTTATTTCATCAGGGACGGAAGATACCGATACTAAATATTCGGCTCCAGAATAATTTTGTGTTAGGAAAAAGTTGCCATATTCCACTAATTTAAAGTTTGCTAGATGTTATTCTAGTAACAGTCCAACTAGCAGCTGAAAATTGAAATATTCACAGAGCATGGTAAGGTCCAACATGAATAAAAATATAGGAAGGTTGTTGCTTGGACTCTCATTTATTCCATTCCTCCTCCATGCTAACTTTAGACACCTAACGCTGGGAATCACTGCCTTCAAGCATCATTGAAAAGCCAAAGCTACATCCGAACTTCAGGATGCGTCTTAGGTGGGATGATTTCCTTGCTGAAAATGCTGGTTTCCCTCTATCAGCTCAGCTCACGATAAAGATCGAGGCAAGAGTATTCATCGAAAGGGGGTGCAGGGGGATGGGACTGTCTACAGTTAGAGGACCACATAGTTAGGGAGTGGATTTTTTAACAGCTTAAAATGTCTATCTTATAGACTCATGACAAAAGTGATATTTGCAACTTATCAGGAATTCCCATCCTGCTTAGAAACAGTTACAAGTATTACACAGCCTTAAGATTTACAAGTTTGCTCATGTCTGTGTTTTAAGAAGAGAAAGACAGAATTTCCTAACAAGATGTTGGCAAGTGCATCATTCTGGAAGTCTTCGGCTATTTTCTCCACATTAAATAATTATACTGAAGAGTTTCCCACATGTTATCCAATTTCTTGACAGGGGTATTCCAACTGTAAAATCAAACCTCCCCTGTGTTCAGAAGGCCCTTCTTGCATGGTTAAATGAAAGCAGCAAGCTATGCCATAAGTAGCACAAACTGAAGAGCTGGATGCTATTGTACAGCCTTCTTACAGATTTACTCCTTCACTAAATATGATAATAGTATTATTTTATATACATACTGTAATCACTAAAATATGTCAGCTATCTGTAAACGAGCATTAAAGATCAGAAAAATACAGATTTCTTATGTTTCAGACATGGATTACTGTTAAAATCCAACCCGGAAATTGAAGCAATCCTAAGCATCTTTTTTTTATCAGCATTACAGCTCCAAACCATCTGTACTTAATTGTAAGACAACAAATTGTCTAAAAACCAGCAGGGATTAAGCAGACAAAGCTTCTTATGGACAGTTTATATTAGAGAAATTTAAAGACTGCTAAGATCACAGCACTTCTTGTGTACTTGTTTTATTTCAGTCAAGTCCCTATGTTTATCTTCTAAAATGGAAAAACATACAGCACATTGATCGTTGCCACAGCATCAGTAAGAGGTTTATCAGGGTCTTAAACTTTGATGAGAAATCCTCTGCTAGCTTAAGAGCTTGCTGACATTTACTCCTAAAGTTCATGCCAGGCAAGACAACTGACTGCTGACCTCCAGTGCTCCACTGACTCCCAGAACTGGAGAAACTGGGCCAGTAGAGTAGGACGGGAGGCATTTTGCATACTGCTTCACATATAACAAAGCAAATAATTCCATTTATGCAGAATGAGAAACAGAGATTTGATTAGAGCAGGTGGAAGGGGAGAAACGGAGAAGTCAGTCGTCAAATGGGTCACCCAAGCACAGGCTCTTTGGTGTGAATGGCATTATGTCAATCTCCTCCTGATGAATACCTGCAATATACTGAGCAGCTCCAAAATGTTTTCAAGTGTCATGCCCATTCAGGTATGCTTGCATTCTTTTTAATTTATTCTATTTGCTAGCCATGACTTGTTTCAATCACTGAATAGAAAGTAATATCATGCAATTAAATAACACTTCATGAGATGAACAACATCTACCAATCAAAGTCAGCAGTTTGCCTACATGCCAACTACAGTACTCTTCATTAAAACATCACTTGGTATATCTTACAAATAAATTATATCTGCAGAAAAGAAAAACCTGCACATCTGCCAACAGCAACTTCTTTTGGGGGATCTTCATGTCTTTAAGCTCCTCTTTTAATTCTCTTACTCTCTTAGATCTCTATTTTTCATCTTTACAAGCTACATCACTTCCTTTTTCAGATCCAGCTATCCCAGCTGACCACAGTACTGCTCACTTTTGCTGCTGCTTACCTTCTCCTCATTCATTCTTTGATATTCTATGTAATCATTTTCATAAAAAGGAAATGCTGTAAAAATGAGGAGAGCAGGAAATGCAGTGCAACAATCAAGACCTTTAAAGAATCTTCCAAAGTTATTTCAAAGAGAACATTATTTTGGAGAAAGAAAAAAACCTCCTTAGAAAAAAGGAAATTCAGGCATTCTATAAAACGTAGAAAAAGCTCAGAAAAAGCTTTAAGTGGCATGCCTCCTGGGATCTCTTATGCAGTGAATGAAATGAATTTACTTTAAAAATAACTGGTAAAATATTTAAAGATGAGTAAGATGTTACATCTAAACAATCTACTACTTAGAATAAACATGCACATTTTTTAATATAGTAGTAAATAATTGTGTGCCTGGCATACAGACTACTTTAAATGTTTTTTTGTATCATACAAAAGCTGTATACCATTGGCTGAGTCCAGATGAAAATTTTGTCTTCAATACATTTTCTTTTATGTGTTAAATTGTTACTTTTAACACAAAAATGTGAAATACCATCTAGGAGAGACAGTAAGCAATCCCATTTCTACATTTTCTCAGTTAAGAGTTATATTTAAGACTAATTTGAGATTCATGCAAATGGTAGATGACATCTTTTTTTTTTTTTTTCTTTTTCTAAATAAGCCTTTAAACAAAATGTTTTTTCCCCCTTCTCAAAGACCTTCAATACCAGCTGTTGATAACATCTGTATTTTCATTTTAGGTACACGCCTTTCAATAAACTATAAATGGTTTAAAAAATAGAGAAGTACAACAAGATCTGTGTTTTTTTAAAAGCAAAAGTAGCTCTACAAGCTTAAATTTAAATAAAATCTTATATTACTTGTAATTTTAAAAGATGACAAGAAGGAGAATTACATTGATCCCGTTTCAGGTATAGTAGCATAACTTCCCTGTGTGCTGAAATGAAAATTACTTCAGAATTAGAGCTGAGATTCAGCACTCTGCTTAAGCACACTGCCTCAATGGCATTCCCAGCTCATAGGTCCAATTAAAATTTCAGTCTGCATTTTAAATTCTAAAGAGTCAATGTGTAAACCTACGAAGTAGCACATTCAGGTCAAAGGTCTGTGGCCTCATAACCTCTTTGTCTCAAACAAAGCTGTTTAATTTGATTTTTTTATCCTCTTTTATGTCTATACACGTGCCAAACTGTTCTGAGAAGTAATCTTTTTAAAGCAGATTGGTATAGATATCCTAAAAAAATGCATTATGTCCATCCTTCCTGGGCAAGACAGAGCTTCCTGAATGAGACAGTTCAGTAGAATCATGCTAATTTTTAAAATGGCCACAATCTTGAATTTATACTTCCATACTTTTAATTCAGATCCTACTCTACAATTAATATAGAAGATGAAAATTATATACCCAGTAGTATTTTCAAGAAATACATTTTTAAAATTGTGTTTCTTTAGGAAACAATCCCCCCCAAAAAAAGAACTTCTAATGCTCTGTAGGACATTTCTTCTAATAATAAATTTAATTTATCATGCCTATTACACATTATTACAAAATGAAACAGTGAATAATATAAAGAAATTTTTATTCAGGTATTTTTTCAGTGCTAATTTCTACTTCTACTGTATACCTCTAACTGAACTTCACTGACTTTAGTTAGACAAAGAAGATCTTGTCAAAGTGGACTGCTTTACCTATTTCTTAAAATATTTTTCCTCATTTTCTTACATTTCTTTTTCATTTGGAATCCTGAGAAAGACTGTTTATATGATTTAGTGTAAAAAAAAAAGTTAGGTGTCTGTTTAATAAAACACAGCTCACAAATACATACAGCTGAGACAAACCCAAACAGCAATTTCACTCTTGTCCATATGCTAAGGCATGTTCTACACAGATCATACCAGCTAATGTTATAGTTCCCATATGTGCACACCACGCTTCTACCAGTGAAACTGTTGCAACCCACAGTGGGGATAAGTTAAAAAAAAAAAAAAAAAAAAAGGAAAAATGTGAGAGCCACAATGCCAAACTGAGTTTGGCTTCCAAGCCCTAACTGCTGAGATTCCTCTCAGCCCCTGAGGAAAAGCAATTAAAAATACCAGTAAATACCAGTAAATGTATACCCTGCACATATTCATCTGCTCATTTAGTCAAAAATCAAGGAACTTCTGAATTTTCTAGGTTGTCTAAAGTGGTCAGGAACTCCATGAATAACTGATAACTTCCAGCTTCTAAAATTTCTCCAGGATTCAATGTAGATGCTAGCCACAGTGACTACTTTGAAAAATTCTCATTTATTCTAGAGGAGCATCTTCAGGGCTGTTGGAGATCCTTAAAATTCAGATAAACATTGGCTTATCATCAAAGACTGTAAAATAATGCAGACTGTAAAATGGAAAACTTTCTCAGGAAAAAAAATTATAAACCTAAACCCCCCAAAACTTCCATTCATTGAAGCTCCTCAAAATGAAAGATTTTAACTTCAAATTTTCCATTAGAGGGAAAAAAAGCTTAAGCCATCTGAAATATTTACTCTTGTCAAAGCAAGGTAGCAAATGCTTTGTTCGGGGTGCATTTGAGCTGCACCGAGACAGTTCAGAGCTTTTCATGCCTCTTACTTCCCTCCCAAGCCAGGACCTGCAGTCCTGGATACATCTCTCAGGATGAGCCATGCTGACTCATGGCAATGTGTTTCTCTCCTGCCTTATAAAAGGCGCTGCTCAGAGAGGAAAGCTGGTCAGCAAAGACAGCACTGGGCTACCAACGTGACACTTTGAAAGGGTTAACCTATTACAGTTAAGTTTTATAATAACTAAGTATTGTTATAATCTTATAATCTTTATAATTACTAAGTATGCCAGTGAGATCCTGTTCTGTTTTCTACTATACAAAGATGCACGGGCATTCCAGGTCACAAAATAACTGATCTTGTGGATCCAAGTAGATAAAAACACTATGTATGCATGGAAAACTATCAGAAGTAGCAAAATTCCAGTTATGTGCTTATACTACTGTTTCAATGGAAACATCACCCTCAGCAGCTGTGATTAGCTCCTAATCTGAGTTCAGAATCCCTAAATACTAGCTGGGATTTTTTATTGAGTCCTGACTCATTTCCTAATATCACCTCTGCTCTCAGAGGAGGAAAGAAAGAGAGAAAGAGAGAAAGAGAGAGAGAGAGAGAAAGAGAGAAAGAGATAAAGAGAGAAAGAGAGAAAGAAAGAAAGAAAGAAAGAAAAAAGAAAGAAAGAAAGCAGAAGAGAGGAAGAGAGGAAGAGAGGAAGAGAGGAAGAGAGGAAGAGAGGAAGAGAGGAAGGAAGGAAGAGAGGAAGGAAGGAAAATGTTTCAGATTTATAAAAGTCATCATTATCTCCTGACTGGTTTAAAAACAGCACAATCAACCTAGGCATAAAACTGTCGGGCCTGGAGGAGGCTAGAACCTGGACATAATGCACCTGTCTCCCTGCTCTCTAAATTGGCTCCCTGGCTGGATATTATGTCAAATGTAAGAGTTCAGTCTGAACTTCAAGCTGCTTAATGGTTCAGCAACTGGGATCCCTAAAGACTGCAAAAGTTTGAGAACTGCCTTGCCTACTCTAAACATCGTAGCACTAAGGAGAATCAGAGACATCCACACTAGTGCTCCTGTCCTTGGAAGTTTTAATAGCATTTTCTCAAGACGCTAAAACTCTGCAGTGCTTGCGATGTTAATATAGATTTCAAGTTATTGTAAAATGTTGACATTAACCGGTCTGTCAAATTAGAAAGTCACCTTTTAATTTCATTCATTTCTCCTTTCCATTTAGTATGTGTTTTGGTGAGCCTTCCCACCTTTTTTATGAGATACTTTACCCTTAGGTTAGTTTCTGCTTAATTTAGGAACTGATATCATTATCCATCAACTCTCATTTCCCCCAAGGTGTTTCTCCTCCTTAAAACTGTTCCTTTCGTCAGCAGCCCATTCTGACCTTACTTGCCTCAGATTTTTGTTCTCCCACTTTTGCGTTTTTCCCAAATCATCTTTTTCCATTCCTTTTCAACTCGCCTACCACCAACTCTTTCCTCACCCATATTCCTGCATTTTTTTCCAAGGCATTGAATTCCCTCCCCCGTGTATACATACTCACAGTTCATGCTCCCAAGATCCTCTCTCGTGTCTCCTCCTTACCCTGTCACATCTGTCAAACTAATTATATCATATTCCCTAAATAGTGATGCAGTTACATCAGAGAACCGCCTCAAAAACATGCAAATCTAGAATGAGATTCACCTCGTCCAACTTTGACAGTTTGAGATGATCAGGTAGGTGGGCACCCTCTAACCAATGGAGAGAGTAGGACTTTTCCAAAAGGGGATGTATGCTGTTCTGAGGAACGTGCCTTTGAACAGAGAGGTGAAATTATTCACCTATTTCTCTAGCTCATCAGAGAGATGAGACCAAGATGGCTAGTTTTGGCTAGACCCCTGGAGAAGATGGACCCTTTCCACAATAGACAGTGTGCCACTTCCTACTTCCAAACACTGTCCCAGTATGGCAAGCACTCCTACCTTCCAATGTTTCCAAGTGAAGCAGAAAGTGGTTATCTAGGGTCAAAAAATATACTGCAGAAAGCATTAGGAGAACCTTATATGCTGTTTGGATGCAATAAAACTTCAGGCAATGACAATAAGGACTCTCTAAGCTTGACTTAAACTGTGAAGAATCCTGTAAGACAATGAACTTGTAGGGAGAGTCAGCCCTAGCTGGCCATGTTTTAACTGCATCCTTAAAAAAAGATGTGTTCTGAGTCAGAGCAATACAGTTTTATGGAAGCTGAATTGACACATTACTTAGAAAACTGATTTAGCGGTGGTCATAACTGCTCCAGGAAAGTAGTTTCTCTGCGGCAATAAACCACGTTTACTGAGTAGTTGTCTAGTAATCAGTCTGCAATATGATTATTATTATTTACTATCACCTGACTTCACTCTTCATTTAGTAATCGTTGACAGATGAACAAAATTGCCAAAAGACTTTCATCTGTCTTTCACAGTGAAAATATTTTCTAAAATATTTTGAGAAGCATTGCATTTTCATGCACACACACACATTTATATACATATGCACACACACACACACAATTTTATATTTTATTTCTGAAGGCATCACAGCAGAGTAAAAACTTGGATGCTAACTCTGCTTTGGTTTAACTGTTCCAGTCAGCTCTTCTCTGTTAATTCTGATGCCTACAGTTGTTTGTTTCATAATTCACCATGTGAGTGCCTGCTGGAAGTGATTTTAATACCTGATTGCTCTTGGCTTCAAGTAAAGGAACGTCCTTCATCAGGGACAACAAGATGGGGTTGGTGAGAATTTATGAGCCAATGGCTAGATGTGACTACGGGGTAGAAATCACTTTTATTATGTGCATAAAATGGTGTTTGGATTAAAGGACAACTACATTTCTCAAGATGACAACCAATCCAACACTTTAGACAAGAGAATAATGCCTGCAGTTT
This sequence comes from Balearica regulorum gibbericeps, assembly GCF_011004875.1. Lineage (NCBI taxonomy): Eukaryota > Metazoa > Chordata > Aves > Gruiformes > Gruidae > Balearica > Balearica regulorum. Next base: position 119,708,298 of record NC_046184.1, read on the forward strand.
GGTGCTTGATTTTAGTGACTTTTATGTAGGTTTTCATTTTGACTTACCTAAGAATTTAAGGGATAACTGATACAAAATGGATATTTAGTTTTTCTGTTTCACAAAAAGGTAAATTTGACAAAATATTTTCTGTAAAATAAACATTGAAACCTACTTAGATACTGAAGATAAGACCTTAAAATAACTCGAAAGAGACCTGAGTCACAGCAGTTTTCTTGATGACTTTCCTTCAATCACATTTCTGAGAGTAATCGGGGTGGTCTCAAAGGTGGTATTATTACACATTTTAATAAAGTTCACTGATATTTTCTACCAAAATGTATGCTGCTTGTAGCAATTAATACATCTTGCCATTGCCTTAAAGGTATGGTTTGAGACATAAGAACCTGATGGATCTATCCTAAAATAACTCTTTTAACTATTATAATTCTTGTACATGTTGCTATATGAAAAAACTCAGTCACAGGTGTTTTCCTGTAATTATTTTATAACAACATTGTGAAGAACAGAGAGGAAAATAACAGTGAAGACTCACCCCCCCCCCCAAAAAAAAAAAAAAAAAAACACAACAAAAACCCCCCAAAAAAACCCCAAACCACCACAACTTTTGCAAAGAGAAGGAATTTGGGGAGATTTTAAGGAAAAACATAAACTCACCCAGCAACAAGGGAGAAACAAGACATGACCTGGAAGCTTGAAATGTTGCTACCACCTCCCTGCCACACATATCAAATCCCATTTTTACTTTACAGATCCTCTGTTGGTAGATCCAGTTTAGAAGATCCTCCCTATCAGAAGGTTTTATGCACTCCCCGGCATGACCGTGATAGGTTCTACTGACTATCACATCCCAAAGCAAACTAATACCAAAACAAGTCTTTTTTATTATTGCTTAAAATGGAACATTTCATATTCAGAGTCTCGTCATGCAAAGCTGATCACACAACAGAGCTGGCCATATACTCCTGCAAAGTGAAAGGAGTGATCAGCTGAGAGAAGAATCCTAATGTAGAAGTACAGCTCTAGATATTTTAAGAAGTCATTTTACTATTCAGGTCTTAGCAAACACACTAGAGAAACAGTTAAAGTGGTGGGTAATCTCCTATGGAGGGGCAACAAACAAATCACTTGAGGACAGTGGGAAGAAGGTTGAATGGAAAACTCCTCTGGCCAGATTTGCTGTGAGAGGATTAGTAACTACATGGAAAAAGAGAATAAGGACTGTCATGAGCAGGGATGGCTTACTTTGGAAGGCAGGACCAGTTCCTGCCCCAGTGCCCAACTCTTGGGCAGTTAATCCCCCTGCAGGGTGGTTCCACTGTACCCTGCTGCAATGCACAGCCTCGTGCACTAAGCTAAACCAGCTGAGACAGCCCTGCAGCGGGGCGGGAAACAGCCCAAGCTGACATCTAGAGCTAGGACTCCCTGGCTGGCCAACTGGAGCCCTCAACTGCACTGACCTGAGTGAGTGCAGCTGCACTGCAAAATGACACTCTGGTAACAAGCAGTGGTTTGTTTAAAGGGCATGATGGCAGGATTAGCATTTGATGAGCTATGGTCATCTGGAGCTTCTCCGCTCTTGCTTTTTTACAAGCTTTCATTGAGCAGCCTTTCACCACATAGCAAATAGCCTTCCTTTCCTTAAGTATCCGGCTACACAAAAGAAATTATTTGTATCATCAGGTGGAATGTGACTCAGGGCAAATTTGAAGTGTAGCTCGAACAACTAGGAACAGAGGGAAACAGAACAAAGTGTCATATTTGTAGAGGTATTGAGATATCAGAGATATAGTTAAGTAAGAAAGAGTTAAGTACTTCTGAAAATACCACTATGCTCAAGGCATCTACACACACACACAAATCTCCCCTACAGTCTCAGCAGTGTGAAGATACCACTTGAGAACGTCGTCTATATCAGAGTTGCACAATGCTCCTGCCACAAGGGTATATAATATGTGGTTTAGGACAGGCAGAAAGGTCGTGATGTGACTAAGAAGTATCTGATGGTATTTTTAAGTTTATGGACTTCCTTGTCTTCTCAGCTGTTTGTGAATAGCTTCAAAGAAGGAAATAAAATCAGTCCAGTGTAAAAAGAAATGTGCCAGGAAGAACAAAATTATGCCAGCTGGTCTTTGCCTTATGTTTTTCTGCTATTAGACCTCAAGTTTTTTAAACCAAAAAATTCATATCATAATTATTCAGTTGTGGTCTTGGAACAGATTTTGTGCTGATTCTATTTAGAAACAGTCAAGAAAACATTTCTTGACTGCTTTTTTTCAGCTCTCATAAAAATGCCACCTCACAATTTATTTTCCTCAGATTTTTTGCAGCACATACATTTTAGCATAGTGAGATACCTCATTATATGTAATCGGACACCTTCTGCTCCAATAGGAGGTACTATACTTTCTTCCCTTGCTATTGCTGTTTCCCTCCTAGACTTTTTATTTCCCAGGAATTTATATATCATTTAACTGCTGGTCTCTTAACTCAATACTGCTATTTCTCTCTAATTAAATGAGACTGTAGTTGAACATTAATATTATTATACATTACCCTCCTTCCTCCAGTCAATAATCCCTCACAGGTTAAGTGCTTCAGACAGGAAACTTGCTGTACATTTAAAGGAAAACTTTCCTTGAAAGTTCCAAAGATGCCATTTGATACGATCTCTCCTATAAAACTTCATTTTTCTCCCTTCAGCAGATATTTTGCTTTGGAAACACAAAGAAGAACACGAAAAGGTGGAATACAGTAAGAACATGTATAACATTGGATTTACATTCCTTGCTGATTCTCAACAGGCAACACAAAGAAAACTGATGAAATCTGACCAGGAAGCTGACACTGTACAAGAACTCATCAGAGGTGCCAAACTTCAGTTAAACCTCTAATGGATTTGCTATTCAAGATGGAAAATAACCCAGTCAGTAACTGTAAGGATCTATTGATTTAAAGTTAGCATAAACTGGATTGCAGAGGACATTTAAGTGCAAGCTTTGTTTTGGCCTCTGCCTAGTGGTAAAGGTATAAAACTATGTTGGTCAGAATGGAACTGAATGTTAGACAAAAAAGGCTAACAACATCACTTGAGTCCATTCATTTGATAGGAAACAATGGTAAACCTTTCTCTCTAATTACTGGAAAATTTGTCATAACATACCTCAGTGTTAAAATTCATGCCATTTCAATGGCTTCTCAGAAATTATATTAAGATTTATTTACTTAAGGTTGCACAATTTCTAAAAACTCTTCAGTCACTAATTTTATAACTCCTCCCAAAATTTCCTGCTTGTATGAAATAGCTTAACATCTCTATCTCTTTTCTGTTTATTGTTCATGTTGCTCATACCTCATGCTAGGGCTCTGACTACCTGGAACACTTCTTTGAAAGTTTGTTAACAAAAATCCAACTTCTGTGGAGCAAACATCTTCTGATTCTACTTTTACTGCTCTATTCACTGTTAAACAGCTCTCAGCATTTCTACCATTTTACAAGCTATGTCCAGTCTACCTTTCCTCAATTTGAAGAGTCTGCAATAATCCAGCATTTTTTTGTCTAATTTATGACAGTGAAGTATTGAGCATATAACAAAAAGAAAAGCTATATGTTTCTTAAATTTACAATGCACCTAGTAGTAATAATGCAGCAAATCTGAATTTTCCCCCCTGATTATTTGCCAGTGTGGCACAGATTTAATTCTCTGGCTTTATAGTGTACTAGTTATGCTGCAGATTTTGTCACAACAATGAGAAACTTGGGAATGCATATCTGCAAAGACTTTGGGTTACCTAACCTTATCTAGCAAGTGAAGAAGAGTATAGCAATGTGTCAATACCATGAAACAGAGACATTGGCTTTTTCAGTTTTGCATAACCTTAGAGCAAACCACTAGATATGCTTAAACCATTCCTGTATGTATTCCATATTACTCCATGTGAAAATATTTCTTGAAGTGCTTAATTAGCTTAAACATCTAAAACCATCAGTATTTTACCTCTTTCATTTATTAATAAAACTATTTTCAGTTTAGTAGTTATTTTTCCTCTGGCAAGCTTGAGCATGATGTGATTGATCTTTATTCTGTAGGATGCAGTTCTGTATTTATAGGTTTCTAGAATATGATGATTTTTCTTTGATTTTTAGTTTTTTCCTTTTTGATCTATTTTTCCGTACCAGTAAAAGATGTTCTTCTTTACTCCATTTTTCCCACGGAAGACTTTAAAGCTATCTATTTCTGGTTTATTTTCACCACATTTCTTTATTTCTTGCCTGCTTTATCCTTAGATTCCACAAGAACACTTCATAAAGTTACTTTACTACTCACTGTTCTTTGAATTTTTCTTTTGTAGTAACACCAATGACTAAACTGTAGAGTGCTCTAGGTTGCTGTAACCTTTGCTTTCTTTCCACTGCATCACACATGCTCCCTATACTCATTCATTTCTGCTATTCACATTCTTGAAAGCTTAGCCTATGCTGCTATGATATTGTAGTCAGTCTTGCTTAGCATACTGCATTTAATAAACTTAGGGATACTGTCATTAAAATTTTACATTTCTAACCAGATCTTCTATTAGTAATTTGCAGGTCCAACACGGTTCCTACCTCTGCTTGAAGTATCTGTTGTTTGGGTCATGATATAACTCCTTCCTAAGCCTAAAGGAAAGTCTGAGTTCCCACATCTAAGTGATCCATCAAGTGGCCATGCATTGTAAATCCCATTTATTAACTTCTCTATGGCTCCCACCTAACTGTAGGTAACCTGAGCACTTGAAACTATTTTAATTTTAAATTTGTAGAAATAATAAGTCTTTCCCCACATTTTGACTTATACAACTTCTCACATTTTTTTCCTTCTATCGTTATTTAGGCTCAAGGTGATTATTTTCAAAAAGTATTGAAAGGAAGAAGATGACAAGAGCACAGGATACTTCAGGTAGGAAGGGACCTCAGGAAGTCTCTAGTCCAACCTCATGCTCAAAGCAAGGTCAGCTCTGAGACAGGTTACTCCAGCTGGGTCTTGAAAACCTCCAAGAACGGAGACGGCACAACCTGTCTGGGCAACCTACTCCAGCACCCAGCTGTTCTCATGGGTAAAAAGCTTTTTGTCACACCTAGGCTGAAGCTCTCATTTCTTGTTGCCACTCACCCTCCTGCCATGCACCGAAGTGTGGCCTGCTGTAGGTTCCCCCCTGCCACCAGGACGTGCTGTGGCCTCCTGTCCAGCTTGCTGCCCCAACACCCAGGGCCTTGCCCTTCCTGCAGAGCTGCTCCCCGGCCAGGCAGCCCCCAGCCTGTGCCCTGCCAGGGGCTTGGTCCATCCCGGGGCCAGGAGCAAAAGGTGGGTTCGTGAGGATGGAAATCAGGAAGCACAGCTTCTTGTCAGAAATGATAGCAGAATTGTACAGATGTTATGTGTACAGATGAGGCAGTGAAGGTGGTTTGCCCCCTTCACACACACCCATTCTCTTCTTTACTACAGGTTTCAATAAAAATAATTTTAAAAAATATTTTAAAAATAGCATAGTTTGCAGCTTCCATTCTTAAAGAAAAAGAGGGACAGAAGAGATCCCTGAATGTGGCATCTTTAGGGTTTGCCATTGAGCTCCAGTCCCATGCTGAGGCAGACTGAAGATCACTAATCGTGGTGTTTTCCAGCCAAGAATAGCACTGTTATCAGCCACACGCAGGCTTTGACCCCCCAAAGGCTGCCTATTGTGTGGCAGGCCAGCAGCATCTTGGGCTGCCAGCAAGGACAATAGATTGACCTGCTCAGCCTTTGCAAATTGAAGCTGCCTATAAAAAAACCAAGCAGGTTTAATACCACTAGCTAGCTGAGAAGGAAAAAAAAAAAAAATCACAAAAATATCAGGAATCTTCAACTGTCACTGGCAGAAGCAGATACCCGCAATGAATCTGATCTACAGAGCAAATAATATTGTTTCAGGACAGAACAATTGAATGCATTTGGCCAATTAAGGATGCTGCAGGTTTAGATTATATATTTTATTTTCAAATAAATAGAAAGATGAGACAATAAACTGCAGAAACATTGGAATGAAACAGAGGTACTGCAATGAATATGCAGAAAAATGCAAAAATAAGAGAAACTCTAAATCACAATAGAAGAAATGGAAAAGTAGTTCTATTTTTTTAAGGCTACCAGTAAAAAGGAAAAAAAATAAAAATCCAAAAAGCATTAATCACAAGCTGATTCACTTTGCACAAAGATATTTTCCTTGCAGAGATAGTATGGCATTCTGGATTGTTCTAACTGCTGAACAGGTTAAAAGATTAGTGACACTAAGAGAGGAAATTTTCAACAACACTGAAGCTGAATGTTTTCCACTGGGCTATGAACTCCATCCATGTTGGGTTTGCAATAAGGGGTCTGTTTATACTTTCCTAACACAAAAAAACCCCATCAATGGCAATTATACACATATGGAGAGCAGACTACACAAAAAGCATAAGGTAAGAAAGAGCACTGATTTAATTTCTACCCAGCAAGAGTTTCAAAGGCACGTATCCCTCCCATTTTTCATACTTAATGATACATTGTGTTATGCTGACAAACTGATATTTGAGTCTTACTAAATTAATAAGTAAGTAAATAAATAAATAAATTGTTCCTATGTAGAGGTGAATTCCTCCCTCTACAAGGAAAACTACAGCCAGCTTCAGTGCTCACTTGTCCAGTGCCTCCGGAATGCAAATTTCTGCACTTTCTAGGCCTTGAAGACTGGAGAACTCACCTGAAAGGTCTTAGCAGAAACGTATGTATTTAGAGGACTAGGCCATGAGATGCAAACATAGAGAATGTTAATAGTTAACAATGCTTACTAAATGATAGCAAATACCATTTGGCTTTAAATTATTAATCTCTATGTATTTAAATGGCCTGACACAGAATTGCAGTTGGAGAGGAACATTTCTGGCTTGCAACATATATATATATATCATTTCTTTTCCATCTTTTTTTACACTAACCACAGGAAAATATCTTGACTAATTAGAGCAAGATGCTTAAAGTAAATATTTTCTCAAATTAAAACAGCATATCCCATAGACTTCAAGGTAATAGAAATATGCCCAATAGCATAGCCCGAAACACTTATTCAGGTAAAAATTAGTGCCAGTCAAAATTCACCACCAGTTCCAGACTCCTTTGTACCATAGAGTTATTGACTTTAGAAAAATTGCGAGTCATGTCATGCCTAAAATGCAGCCAGACTTGTGACTTTGCATTCAAATCATCTTTTCTAAACCTCATGCGAAGCATCTGCAGTTAACAGAAAAAAAAACTCTACGTAATAACTATATTCCTGATATTGCAAAATCAACTTTCAAAAGGCCTAATACTTTCCTTTAAGCAATATTACACATTACAGATTTCAAAGTTACACAGCATGTTATTGCTCACTCAAACAGAAAGATCTTTGCTGTAGAACTTAAAATCCAGCTCACTATTATATCATAAACATATGTAAAAAAGAAAAAAAACCCCAAACAAACACCCACATTTCAGGTTTTTATACTTTGTACTTATAATTACCTTATTCTGTATGCTAGAATTTATTATTGCACGTTTATCTTTCTTTCTGGTACTTACCTGGGAAATTACATTAGAAAGTAGTCACTGTAGTTTCAGAATAAGATAAGGATCAATTTTTGACAGGTCACCATTGGCGACAATTAAAAGCAGCTGCTTCTAGCAGTCGGGGTTACGCCAGTATGCTAGTTTAATGCCAACTATAGAATCAATCTACAATGATCTTTTGAGGACTGAATTAATGTTTGGTTGAATGAACTCAGACATTTTACAAGTCAGAGCAAGCAAAGCACTTTTAGAGTTATCACACAAATACTAATTTAAATAATGTCAAGGATGTGAGTACAAAAGCTGAAATAAGGTGGGCAGTTGGAAGCAAAGGGTGGCACGATTATCTTCAGCTCACATCGAATTTCCCCTTTCAAACGAAAAGCCACGCAGAGTAGATGGTAGCAGAGAGAAGACACAGCGGCGCGCGGCTGCTCAGAGCGCAGGCCCCAGCGGCAGCCCCGCTCGTGTCAGGCTGCCTGCAGCCCTCTGCGCTCCACCTGCCAGACCTGGGACTGGCTGAAAGGCTAAAGCAAAGCCGGGTTCATGGATCTACCAGGCTGTAGGGAAAGGGGTTTCTTCCTTGGCTCCCAGTACAGCGTGAGGGAAAAGACAGGGTAGGGTACTGGAGGCGCCACCTTGGCTGGGGTGCGGGGAACAGCCCACCTCCCCCATACACACCTGGAGCTACCTCCTCCCCTTCATACGTGAATTCCAGTAAAACCACTGCAACACAATCCACGAAACTCCACAAAATGCACAGAATAAACAAAAATTGAGGGATCTTTTTCTCCAGCTACAGAACCTGTTTCATGTTTTTGTTTACCATGCTACAAAATCCATGTAATTGAATAGAAAATCAGGTTCATGATACAGTAAAAAAATGCAAACGTGAAAACTGATAACTGAACTGACAAGAAAACAGTTCACTCTACTTCATACAATGCAGTCAAAAAAGTAACATTGCATTGCCCAACCTGATCTGCCACCATATCAAATTCTTGGTATCGCTAACTAGCAAGAAGTCTAGATTATCACTTGGCCCCAATTCCTAAATTTAAAGTAGTTTGTGGCACAATCTGAGATAGTGGTATATAAGGTTTCAGCTTATATTTCACAAACACGATGCCTCCAGTGTAAAATCTGACAGGCTGACTACAATTTTGAAAAGGGACCTTGATACCAGGATTTGAATCATGAAACTGATATGCCACCTTTGAGGACTAAAATATTTTAATTAAAGACATAAAGAGAAGATGAAACTTAAAAATAAGAGGTGAAAATTTAGTTTCATGACTGAGGCATAACAAGCATGTGCTCCCCAATGGCTTGCAGAAGTAATTTTTGAATGCAAACAGGTCTGCAAGAGTTAAACATCACAAACTTGCAGCTGTGATGGCAGAGGCCTACTTTATATCAATCTATCTCAAGCAGAAAATCCCATTTTCCATAGAGTGGGCTTTTTTTAGGGGCTAGTTAAAACAGCAGAAGAGCTTTTTTTCTGACTGGACCTGCATCTCTTTGGTAGGAAGTATGTGATGGAGTCATTAGATCCACACAAAGACTTTACCTGACCCCTGAAGGTCTATTGGCTCAAACCACAAATAAAGACAAATATACCCTTAACTTGTCTGATGTGATCAAAAGGGCCTGTTGGGAAAGCGTACAAGTCGAGGATATGCTTCACTCTGGTGAGATTAAGAAGATGGACCATGTGCCCTGTGAGCTGAGCTTCCCCCACTGCAGCCACTTCTCTAGGAGACTTGCAGCGAGCATTGCTGGGCATCTGCAGACCTCAGACTTGCTCAAAGCCTGGCTCAGCTGGGAAAGATCTCTTCTAGACAGAGAAAATTTCAACCATCCAAGGGCAAAATTTTGCCTAAAACTCCCATGTTCTTCAATAAAGGCAAGCCTTTATTGAAGCAAGTCTGCTTCCCCAGTCTCGAGCACCTGGGCTGGTAACACTGACTGATCTTTCAGAGGATGGAAGGAGTAGGGGCACAACTGAAAAACAACACATTCACCTTCACTAACTTCACCACTTTCCTAAGCCAGTTGAAATTTAGCGAATAATCAATTTGGCCTAGATCCCTCAAACTTGTAGTGTTGCAATGCATTTGATCCAAGCTAAATCACCTAACTTTAATAAAGGATTTATGTTTTGAGGAAGGAGACTGTGCAATAATTTAGGCAGAGCTGGATGTAGACTGACACATTAATCTATTGTCTGTATCAGGTACATTTGGATTTTCCTGTGATCTGTGCCCTTTCTTCTCTAGTAGGGAAAGATACAAGACAGGATGCCATTCCGATTCAAACTATCTCACATAGCTCTCCAAACAAAATTAACTGGCTCTGGCATTTTATGCTGGGGTATCCATTCTATTTGCCCAAAATGATGCAAAGTCAAGAATACATTTTCGCACTAGTTCTGAGCACCTGATGCCAGAAGTATCCAGCAAGAGGCATAAGAGATCCTGCAAAAAACGCCAGTGTCACAAATGCGCTTTCTTACACCTCTTGCTTATCAAAGCCTTAATCCTCATACTCCTGAAGGAAACGAGGCAGGGTAAGACAGAAAGAAAAAAAGTCTGATCTGGAGAAGAAAATTTAATCTTCATACGCAATATCTGAAAAATTATTTTCACCAGCAAATTTGAGATGAGCATGCAGTGGAAGTGGCACCTCAGTAAAAATATATTTTTAGCACTAAGTGTTATTGCACATGTAGTTTGGATAAAGTATGTTAGAGTTATAGCAAGTGCAGTTTAGACATATGAAACTATTGAATTTCTACATCAGTAATTCAACAACGATCAACTTTACTGACAATCGTGGAAGATGGACTTCTCTGAATGTAGACATGGAGGTAGAAAGTCATCTTTCTTTCTTATACCTATAGATGTTTGCTTATACTTAGGGTTGATTTCATGAGACATACGGGGAGATTTAAGTCCACTGATTCATGCATCGTCCTTGGCCTGAGACTAACATCAAGTGTTTGCAGCTAGTATTCCAGCAACGCAGCAAGAAATGAATGTAGTCAGAAAATGTGGGGGAGGGAGGAGAGAAACAAAAAAATCCAGCCTCACTAATATGAAAAGCACGTACAGATACACAAGGTGCATTATTCACTTTTTACCAACTTTTAAAACTTGAGCAAGATGTTGATGAGCACAACTTGAGTGGAAAAATAAAATAAGATTTGTTTCTACTGTGGCTCCAAAGGATTTGCCAATACAAAAGGTGTTCAATGTTCAGGAACACTAAAATCAAAATTCCTTCAGAATTTCAAGTACTCATGCTCTGAAACACCTGCAATACATTGATGACATCATTGTATGGGGAAACACAGCAGAAGAAGGTTTTGAGAAAGGGAAGAAAATAGTCCAAATTCTTCTGAAAGCCAGTTTCACCATAAAACAAAGTAAGGTCAAGGGACCTGCACTGGACATCCTATTTTTAGGAATTAAATGGCAAGATAGATGCTGTCAGAAAGGGTTCGAGCTGCTTCAGAGGTGGTTGGTACTGAAGCACAGCTCCTCCTGTCACCCCGACTGCTGGTGCTGAGCTGGATGTTCAAAGGGAGGGTCCCCTCTACACATCATGCAACTGATGCTACGTGAAGTACATGGGTCACACTGATCACACAGTGGGCTCAGATAGGAAACCCTAGTCACCCAGGAATTCTGGAAGTGATCATGGACTGGCCAGAAGGCAAAGGTTTCAGAATGTCACCAGAAGAGGTGACACGTGCTGAAGAAGCCCCACCATATAATAAACTGCCAGAAAATGAGAAGCAATATGCCCTGTTCACCGACAGATCCTGTTGCATTGTAGGAAAGCATTGGAGGTAGAAGGCCGCTGTATGGAGTCCTACATGACGAGTTGCAGAAGCTGCTGAAGGAGAAGGTGAATCAAGTCAGTTTGCAGAAGTGAAAGCCGTACAGCTGGCTTTAGACATTGCTGAATGAGAAAAGTGGCTGATGATCTATCTCTATACCAACTCATGGATGGTGGCCAAGGACCTGTGGGGTGCTTACAGCAATGGAAGCAGAGCAACTGGCAGCGCAGAGGCAAGACCATCTGGACTGCTTCATTGTGGCAAGATATTGCTGCCTGGCTAGAGAAGCTGGTTGTAAAAGTACATCACGTAGATGCCCATGTACCCAAGAGTCGGGCCACTGAGGAACATCAAAACAACCAGCAAGTGGATCAGGCTGCTAAGATTGAAGTGGCTCAGGTGGACTTGAACTGGCAACATAAGGGCAAATTTATAACTTCTTGGCCCCAGGACACCTCAGGCCATCAAGGAAGAGATGCACCATATAGATGGGCTTGTGATCAACAGGTGGACTTGACCATGGATGCTATTGCAGAGGTTAGCCGTGAAAGTGGAACACGCACTGCAATCAAAGCAAGCCAAGTGGTTAAAGCCTCTCTGGTATGGAGGGCTGGCTAAAACATAAATATGGGGAGGCTTGACAGATATTACACTCTCACAAACGTGCCAGGGCAAGTGCCATGTGCTTACAATGGTGGAAGCAACCTTTGGATGGCTGGAAAGATATCCTGTACCCCATGCCACTGCCCAGAACACTATCCTGGGCCTTGAAAAACAAGCCCTGCGGTGACACGGCACGGAAAGAATTGAGTCAGACAACAGGAGTCATTTCTGAAACAACCTGATAGACACCTGGGCAAAGCGCATGGCATCCCCTGTCATGCACCAGCCTACAGGAAAATCAGGTGATACAATGGACTGTTAAAGACTACACTGAGAGAAATGGGTGGTGGTACCTTCAAACATGGGGATACACATTTAGCAAAGGCCACCTGGTTAGTTAACACTACGGGGTCTGCCAATCGAGCTGACCCTGCCCAATCAAAACTTCCAGATGCTGTAGAAGCGGATAAAGTCCCAGTAGTGCACATGGAGAACATGTTGGGGAAGCCAGTCTGGGTTAGCCCTGCTTCAGGCAAAGGCAAACCCATCTGCAGGATTGCTTTTGCTCAAAGACAGGAAAAGTAATGGTGATTAATTGGAATGTATTGGGAAGTATAGGACCTGGGCATCACATAGATGGTATGGAATAAGGGGTGGATACTGTCCTGGTTTTGCCTGGGATAGAGTTAATTTTTCTTTCTAGTAGCTGGCATAGTGCTGTGGGTTAGATTTAGTATGAAAGTAACATTGATAACACACTGATGTTTTCAGTTGTTGCCAGGTAGTTGTACGGTCTATACTAAGTCAAGGACTGTTCAGTGTTTCACACCTGCCAGGTGCACAAGGAGCTGGGAGAGCACAGCCAGGACAGCTGACCCAGGCTGGCCAAAGGGATGTTCCCGACTATATAACATCAGGCTCAGGCTATAACTGGGGAAGCGAGCTGGGAGGCAGGATCGCTGGTCAAAAACAGACTGGGCATTGGAGTTTTTTTGCATATGGTGAGCAATTCCATTTGTGCATAATTTGGTTTATATACATATATAATTATTGTTATTGTTGTTATTGTCTTCCTTTGATTTCCTATTAAACTGTCTATCTCAACCCACAAGTTTGGGTTTTTTTCCATTCTCCTCCCCATCTCCTTGGGTGGGGAGAGGGGTAAGAGAGCAGCTGCATGGTGCTTAGTTACCATCTGGGGTTAAACCACGCAATGTTAAAAAGAAAAAAATAACAGGAAAAAACGAATTATTTAATGGCCTGTATTGCAGAGAGAAACAATGAAAATTGTGTGTGTTTTGCTATGTTAAAATGCTCCTGCGTCATACATGATTAATTGCAACAGCCATCACAGAAAAAAAAGCAAAACTTTCATGCAGAAAAGCCTTTTTGTGCAATTTTTCTGAGGGTTTCATTGTTTTTTATATGCAGTATATGACCACCTGCTCTGAGCACTAGCAGTTTTTCAGAGCTGTATTTCTTTTCAGGCCATTTGCAAAAGCTGGCTGTCCAACCCCAAAAGCAAAAGCATCACTTTAGTCAGATTCCCTTCTATGGATACATCATAGAAGTCTTCAAGTCGCAGCATATTTTAAAATCCTCCATTCATCCCCCTGATTCAGTGCTTAAGGGGTCTCTCATACAGAGTCTACTGTATGTTTCGTTTAAATTCTACTGCCATCATCTAGGCCAAGAATCTCAGCTTTGGGATTCTTTGCCCGTCACCTTCAATATGCGTTACTATGGGTACTGGAAAGCCTATTACTGTACACAGTGAAGAGCCACAAGAACAAAAAGGCACATAGATTTGTAGCATTAAAAAAAAAAAAAAAAAAAAAAAAGGCAAAGGGGAAGGGGAAGAAAATTCATGGCAACTAGTAGGATATAATTTTGTGCAATATCTTTCTCTTAGAAAAGCTGAAAATCTTAATGTAGTTAGAATGAAAGAAAAATTGAAGGAGAGATCAGCATTTCCTACCCCGTAGTGTCACATAGAACATTTATTGCACACTGTGTCTTTCCTATACTTCTCACTTGTGTTGGAATACTATGGGAAGTAAATATTCACATAAGAACAGCACTCCGTCAACAAGTCTTTTTTACCACTGAAATAATCAATGAAGAAACAGCAATCCGCCCTGCAGCCTTCTGCACCCACTAACATCTGCAATAAGATTTCTACATGTTGGCAGTCAATACAGTTCAATTAATGTTTAATTCATGTTTTCTTCCTGAAGCAAGATGAAAAGACAGAACATTTATCAATAGCAGAGTTAGAGCAAAAAACCAAACACTTTGTGTTCCAGTAGTACCATCCTTTTTGAGATGAAAGGCACTAAATCCGAGAAAAGCCAAAATGTCATCTGTCATTTATTTTCCAGAGCTGGATTAAATTCTATAGATGATTGAATAAAATATTAGTGTAAAAATATATGGTGAAGGGAATTCTTCAGTGAACGCAGCAGCCAAACTGAAGCAGAACATACCCAACTTTGTTATTTTCAGTGAAGATATTCTGGATACTATACACAATCCGCTCATATTTAAGTGCATGTCAGCTAAAAACTCAGTCTTGCTAAAAATCTTTTCTTTTTTATACTGCTTATTTCTGATTATGATCTAGATTGCTGGTCATCGAAGTGAATGCTGAGTGCTCCTAAGAGGCTGGCAAAGAACTCCCTGCTGAACTGCCATGATCCCTCTCTCGACAGCAAGCATCTGTCTTGCCAAAGATACAGAGTGTTTATTTCCATGGCAGGCTTCACACAAACATCCAAAGCTCTAAAAATAAGAGTTTAAACCTAATTCATGTCTGTGGCCAACCTATTCACCCAATAGGCTTTAGTAAATGCTTTTTCATTGTTTCCTTTTTTGCTTCCTCTGCTTAACTGGCAGATAGTTATTCACAGTGCAGTTACACGTTAACCTCTCAGACCTCAGCATGAATCCAGTCATTCACCAGGAAAGATTGGTGAAGACAGAGCACAAGCCAATCAGGGCTATCTTATATAATGAACATCTTCAATATTTTGATCAACTGTGATAGTTTAGTACAAAATATGCTCTTCCCATTATCTGGAAACTTCTCATATCAAAATGTTGGACATTTCAAAGCAGCAGAAGGAAAAATGCATTAGGTGCTGGACTAGTGGAAATGACAGAAGAAAGGCAGATGACATTTTTACATACTTCTCAGAGTACCAGACAAAGTATTGTACACAAAGGTCATCATTCTGTACTGAAGACATAGTCTACAGCACATGCCAAGACACCAAAATGCCACTGGCCCAGGGTTGAATAGAACAGAAGGTACCATGTGAAGTTTTGCTGGGTTATCACCACCCTGGAAAGAAAATGGTTTTAAAGCAGCATAGCAGCAGCAGTTCTGTGGTGAGGTACACAACAAGCACAAGCAACAGCATTCAGAAATTTTCATGTTAAGGTTTGGAAACCCCATCAGAGACAGCTGCAGCCATCAATAAGGACATTGGTCCTTTTCATCTCTTCCAGAAGTCATATCTAAGTTTGGGCATGTATCATGAAAATTTATTAGAAAAATGCTGAGAGTATTGACCTGGATCAACAAGTAACTACTATATCAAGCAGGACATGATATTCTGGATGAGACTAATGAAAATATCAGAAGGCCTAGAAAACAGGACACAGGAAGAAAAGCTGAAAGAGTGGATGTTGTTCAGTCTAAATAAGAAAATACTTTGAAAAAGAAAATAGCAGTCTTCAAAACACACTAAATTTGTAAAAAGGCAGGTAGAAAGTGGAAGAGAGAAAAGGTTTGTTTCATCCACCATAGGCTTGACAAGGTGGATTTAGGTTCAGTTCTGGAGAACAGTTCAATTGGAAGTAAGATGCGTGGGAAAGGAAGAGGTTAAAGTGAAAGATACACCTTCAGGTCACAAGTTGGCCCAGCATCTCTCAGAAATGTCATTGATGTCAGATGATCCTACCCTCATGCACGGGGAAGGGCCAAGTCATCTGTCAGGATCCTTTCCAGACTACTCCAATTGTAGGATTGCACAGACCATTAGCGAGAACAGATGACATCAAGTGTAGACCAACACCCATAGATGACACCAATAGTGTACACCCTACTCAGAGGAGGACCCTGGATAATGAAGCACTTGGTATAGGCTGAAGAGCACAGGGTTCGGTGTGTTGTCTGGATAATTAGAACAAATCTACCAACAGAAGGGAAAACATTGACAGAAATACCTGTATATGCAAAGAGCATGATAGTATATGACTGATTTACCAGGGCCCAGTCACACGCCTGACAAACCTGTTCCCTATGGACTGGGGTGGATGACCATGCATCAACCTGTCACATGCAAAAGGATGAACCTGACATGTCAGGCCACATGTTAAGGACGCAGCCATAATATTCCCCTGGTCCTCACAGTTCTTAGCCCACTAGATAGTTTGGGAGACAGGATGAATGGGATCACAGCCAAATGTGTTTTAAAGAGAGTCCCATTTCAAGGAAAATGCTTGAAAGAAAATATAGTTTAAAAAAAACCAAACCAACCAAACAAAAACCCCCCAAAAACCAAAACAAAAAAACAACCCATGTGCAGAAAGATAGCAATGCCTAGACGACCACTATCTCCACACCAAACAGTATGGGACACCTCTCATCTGGAGTGAAAAGACCAGCCAGACTCAAGTAAAAACCTCCTAAGGAAAAGCCTGTCTAGGCAGCTGCAAAACTTAGAGCTCAATAAAGCAGTAAATGATACTTCTCCACATCAGGTGATGGATTTTGATTCTTTCATTTTTATCAGATTATGCTGAGTACATGAGAAAATAAAAGCAGAAAGGATGTTTCTTGTCTCATAAGCACAGTTCAGATAAGGATAAGAAGGAAAGTTGTGCTTCCCTTTCAAAAGGCAATGGACTGAGGAGGTATTGTTATTCAGCTGCCAAGAGCTCTCTCCCTTATGTATAGACATCAGTGTTTTCTCTGAAATACTGTCTGATATCTTAATTGGAGTCTACCTTTCACAGATGCCCATAGAGAAGTGAGGTGCTGATTTGCTTTCTCGCAGGGAGAAAGACTGCCATAGGCCCTAGCAGAGCTGATCTTGTCTGGAAGGGGGTGCCCAGCGTTAATACATGCAGCCTCGTACGCTCATGGGCTCTGCTTCAGAGTTTGCTTTACACTATCCTGGATTGTTACGGCATGAAAATTAGCCCCTGTTCCAAGGGAAGCCCAGTGCAACTTCCATCTCTTGGGATTTCCTAGATCAGAGGCTTGTACAAGCTGGAGGAGTCAAACCTGCCAAAGTGATGAGAGAATAAAACAAACCAAAAAAGAACCCCACTGAATTGTGAGCAGGACGGTATGTCTAGTAACTCCCAATAAAGCATCACATGGGAAAAAGAGGAGTCCTGTACCCATCTACTGTGAAAGTGGTCACTGCAGTTATATTTTTTTAATGTTATATCTACGATTCTAAAATAGTCCAGTTCTACTTATGGCAAAAATTAAAGGATTTTGCATTAACTTGGCATCTTCAACTTACTCTCTAACCCCATCATTTCAATTTTGTCTTACTGCACACTTTTCAGTAAAGATATCAAAAAAATAATTTAAGAGAATTTTTACAGTACTAACAGCTCATCTGTACAGGAAAATGTCAATGAAAATCAGTTGAGTTTGGGGGGGGGGGGACAATCACAATCAATTGTGATTTAGAATATTTCATCTACCTCTGTCCATGTCTATACTTATCTAACCTGTGAAGTGGGCACCTTATAACATCAGACAGCTGAAATTACTTAAACATTTGGCTTATAGAAGCATTGTGAGATCACTCAGAAAGAAAGCTCCTGTCATAAACCTCACTTCCACCCTGGTAGGCAGCTATACAAGCAAGTGTGCATTTAAACCAATAGTCTTAGCATGGGATACACTTGATAAATTAAAATTCCAATAAATACTCAAGAGTTTTATCAATAGTTCTGTAGTAGTAGTGAGGTAAACCTACCAGTATCCAACATTTTGCCATATCACTTCTCTTTAAATTGATTAATTACTAAGCGTAGAGTAGTTATTCTTGTGTCTCTGTCTGCTTTTTCCCCTGAAGGGTGTAAAATGACATTTGCAATTGCTGCAGATGGAGAATGAGATTTTTATAAGGGAAAAAAATGCTATAGAAAAGATGATCAAGAAAAACATGCTAGTTTCTTTTATTTTTAATAAAACAAAATAATCCTATTTGCCTTCAATCTTGACCAACCAAATGGCTGTTAAACACCTGCTAGGTAAAATGCTTTTTCCCTTCATAAGGAAAGGATTTCAACACTTAGCTCACCAATTCAGCTAATGTTTAATTCATTTCCTTGTCTGCTAGCTAGATTAAAAGAACGAACATTTGTCAACAGGAGGGAGGCAGCAAAAATCCAGCTTTGCACTCCAATCCTAATTTACAAGAGTACAAGTTCCAATTTCTAGGTAAAGGTTGTCTTAGGAGGGAGGCCGAAGTTGAGATTACAAACCATAAAGAAACTATTGGGATACAGACATCACTGATGATAAATCCTTTAGGCAAAGTCAAATTTATGATCTAGTTAAAATGGAATATCCTGGCATCTAATGTCATCACAGCACTAATGGGATATATCTGTTCAACAAACTGCCTTTCCTGTAAAATACATTATTTTCTTTATTTCCCTTTTCTCAGCTTGCCTCTAGTTTTATGCTAGGCAGGGAGCACTAGCTGAGCATACTGCAGGTGAGGTTTTTTCCCCAGGTGCTTTGCAGCATTTGTGCATTCACTACCACTGTAAAATAGCACTAGTATTAAGTAACAGAAAACATAGTACTGACAAAAAAATGCAGACTTCCATGTTCTGCAAAGACCTAAAGAGAAAGGGCAAGTATAGAGAAAAACAGCTTTTATTTTTCAGACATTTGTATTTCTTTCTGAGCCATGAGAAAAACAGTGATTAATCACAGCCAGGTGTCATGGAACAAGACACATAGTGAGATGTGTATCTGAAAGGTAGACATTATCAGTGGAATTGCAAATCCTACCTTTCCTAATTGGAGATCTCCTTCAACCAAAATGGAGAATATACCGAATACACTCATTTTAAGATCCATGACTTCTATCGTAATAATTCAGAGTTTTGACAGCACTATAAGAAGCTGAGAATCCCCAGATTCCGGTTTATTCCTCATATGTCTACCCTTTCCAAAAAAACATTGATTTTTATAGGTATGACAACCTGGTTCAATTCATCTCTATGTGAGGCAATCTTTCATATCTGTACATGAATACTAGACGATATTTTGAGCACACCAGAAAGGGTAACAAATGCAAACTGCTGTAGGCTCACATATCTGGCAACACGACATCTAGAAAACTGTAGAACTGCTGCAATTTCTACAATATAATGACACTGCATCAGATAATATACTACCTGATGGAAACTGCTAAACAACATACAAAGGAAGCATAAGGAGAGAGAGAAAAAACAAATGAAAAAACAAACAAAAAAACCCCCCAAAAAACCCCAAACAAATGTGTGCAGGAATAAATACAACTACTGACCTTCTGCTTGTTTTGCTCTATTCCCCCCACCCCAGATGCTTTGATTTTAGTGTAGTGTAGTCTTTGTTGATATTGCAGCATGAAAATGAAAGGGGGGAAGGGAATTAACTCCAAGAGGAAAGAGAAACCTTTGCAGATTTCATTTATTCCTAGTTCTTCAAACTAATCCATTTGCAAGTCAATCTTATCAAAAAGGAGATAGGCTCCTTATTGCAATGTTCCAGGCAAAAGAAAAAAACCTAAACCAGGTCTCATTGAGCAGTCTCTATAGCCAGAGGAATTCAAACGCAGAGTTTTTTCTCTCTGCATCCCCCACAGCACAGTTACTGGTTGCAGCACACCATTCATTTCCAAAAGAAGCTTTCGATTCAACTAAACACTAACCCTTTCAGCATTAAAGAAAAAAGAAGCCTATGCATCCACCTAGGTTCAACCCCAAACAGAAGTATGGAAGACAAATAAAGGAGTTCTTTTCAGTCTCTGGATTATACATCTCCTCCTACATCTCTATGCTTCCCAAAAATTAAGCATAAACTCAAAAACGTTGTCCGTTCTGACCCCATGCTTGCAGAATTTGCTGTTGAATCTTTCCCCTACAGCAGTACTGCCTCTAAAGCTAAAGCTTCATTATTTAATTATTTTCTAGCCTGTGAACACAGCTTAAAAATGAAATGTGAATATAAACTCAGGCAGTGTAATTTCTGAGCCTACAGCAGAATTTAGAAACAAGGCTGCAATATTATACATAATACAGAAAATAATAATGAAATTGTAAAGTCCATATGCTAACATGAATCTCGGTCCTCTCAGCTTTGTATTGCATTAATATGAATAGCCATATGTCTATTTATTCACTTCATTGCGGTGCTAAATCTAAACAGCAAAGATGATAGTGAAATGTGAGCTTTGCTAGAGCATCACTGATAACCTGTTTTCACAAAAGCATGGGTAAGGTGCTTATTCAGGTCTTCGCCGTTATCGAAAGCCCTAACTTCCTTATCTCCAGATTTCTCTCATGGTTTTAAAGGAGTCAGCTGCACATTCTCAACAGACAAAAATTCTTAGAGTGTTGAGACTTGAAATTATGAAATCATAATACCAGCACTGGAACTGAACACACAGAGTACCTCATGGGACTGTGGGCAAGATGTTGCCACTCACTTTCCCATACAATTCCCCTCCACCCTCCATTTTATTTAAGGTAAAATAAACTGCTGGCAAAATTCTACAGCTGAAAACCACACAATACAGACATTTTTATGCAGGTCTTAGGTCCAGCTTGCCATGTGCCAGAGAAATTGCTCGCTCTTCTTTCCTGTCAGGATGCAACGACATTAAAAACAATGGCTAACGGAGGTGATATTCCACTGCCATTCAACCAGGTCTTAATTGCAGCAAGGGCAGTTTCTGCCAGCTTTTCAAAACTATGGCTGCTTCGGCCAATTTCACTGAGCTTATTTTTACAGTGCATCATTCCCCTGTTTACCGTCAGCTCCTCCTGTAATGAAATGCCCACCTGAATATTGGCTCATCGAAGAACACTAAGGGTATCCATACGCTGAATCTCACTGTATTGCCGATTGGCCGAAAAGTTATAAGCGGCAAGAGGTGTTTGTGATCACCCAAAGAGGCTTTTCTGTTGGGCTTGATTTTATCTCTTTCTTTTTCTCATTCAGGAGGGTGTGATTGGGATTTTTAAAAATGTATTGGTAAATAAAATTGGCGTGGAAAGGCTGAGCATCCAACTGATTTACTACTGCCTACCAATGCTGTAAAATTGTAGTAAACCGTGGGTAACTTCTTCTGTCTAAGCTCAGTTTCTTTCCTGTATTTTGTAAGCACCAACCTTGTGCCATTTTGAATGATAGTTCTTTTTGTCTCTTTTTCCCTCCAATCTAATACCTGTCACAACCATCACACAACCGAGAGCCTTCTCATAGGCTTTAGTTAACCCACTGATCCATGGAAAAGCAGAATCTGGAGCCTGCAGAAGTGTTTGCTTACTGAAACCTATATTTGCTTATAGCTTGCCTATAAAAACCTATGTTTGTGTATATTTTCAGTCCTTTACTGTCTTTACCTTTTGATGAAAAACCAGTGAAGTACAAGCTCAGCTGAGGTAGTGGGTTAACAACATCTGAATTTTAACAGTGTTGCGTGATAAAATATCCCTGGAGATTTGTGGGAGTGGGAGGGAGGACTCAAAAACATATCAAATTAAACATCTTCGAGTCCTCAGGGGCAGAGTCAGAGGGGGAAGGGGAAAACTGTCATCTCATTTCTCTGGTCGTACTGCCTGCAGATGCAGGTTGGGAAGCAGGCCTTCTGAGGAGAACGGGGATCCCTTTGTTAAAATGCTTTTCCCCCCATATTCATCTCCTCTCTCTTTCTTAGTGTTCTTCATCAGCATTTCTCCCATTTTTATAAGGCAACTAATGTTTTGTGGGGTTTCTGGTGTTTTAAAGGAAGCCCTCTGAAATATTCATTCAAATGCTTCCCAAAAAAGACCCTGAACAACAGGCTTATTAAGGAAAGCTCTTTTTATCCCTCTTTTTTTTTTTTTCAAATAAACCAATAATTAATTAAAATTAAATTTTAAAAGTAAAAGCAATGGCAGCATCAGAATCTATCAATAATTAATTAAGGAATTAAATTGATCAGTTAGGGATAGCATGCATGACAGACACTGGTGATTTGTCACACACTCTGATACCTCGCATCATGTGTTGGAAGGTCTGAAGGTTGAAACATACAGGTTCTGCTCCCAATTATGGGTCTACAAGAAAACTACAGGCTATAGATTGGCTGGTTGTTAATTAAGTGACAAAATGCAATTTCTGCCTCTTCCCACCTTTGTACTGGATGACCTTCCTTTTCCCTCCCTCTCTGGAAAATAAAATTAGTTCCCCTGGCAAATGACATTGTTCACCCCCTCTAGGTTCTTCCCATCAACTTGATATAGTGTTTTCTGCTACAGTATGACCACCATCCATAACTTTCAGTAAAAAAACAGTGACACAACTGATTTTTTTTTTAAGACACAGAATGCAATAAAGTTTTCAGATTTTTTTCAGTTGCTATAAGCTGCTTTACTATCTACATTAACACCAGTAACACACATTACCAAGCCATGACGTCCCTGTCTATAACCCTCCACCGGGGTGTGCAAAATGCACCACTACAGCTCTCTTCTAGTCTTCTCCAAGTACCCAACCAGGCTTACAGCCTACACATTGGGAATGATGGTATTCCTAGAGAGCCCAGCTTTGTGGAGAGAAGCATTAAGTACAACTGGGAAAAAGAAAAAGGCAGATGAAATTAACATCCGTTAATGGCTGCTTTGTCACACGGTCTCCGATAAGCCCACGACAGCTTGCCGCGTTGCTCTGGCTTAGCACAGTGCCGGAGCGCACACCCGCAGCGCTCGCTGCAGCCGAGGGACTGTGGTTCAGTCATGTTGGGAGCTGTGGTTGTGGTAGCGGCGGTGAGTAGAAGAGACAGAGAGAGGGGAGGGCAAGAGCTGGAGGAGTTCTGGGTAGTCCTCAGAGGGAAGCTTCAGAGGTTGGATTTCAGATTTTTCCAATTGTGATTTTGGACCAGCGCTGGGTGATGAGTCAGTGTTTGTCACTAACGGGGCTCTGTAATGGGGAAATCTACAGTGGTGTGACAGCCTGTCACCACCAGCAAAATAAGATGGCACTGCAGAGTTAATAAGCCACGGAGATCATAAACACAAAGAAACCAGAAATAAAGAAAGCAAAGAGGAACACAAAAAAAACCCCCAACAAAATACACAGGAGCCCATGCACAAAAATAGCATTTCAATGCACATGGAAGTGGTTTTGTGTTTTTGTTTTCAAACTTTAAAACCCTATATTCTAGGAAATCAGATTTAAATTGCTCTCAGCTACCCAAAAAAATAAGTATAACCACACACATAGTCCAATGGCATGACTCCTGCCTATGCCAACATTCAGACTTAGAATGTAGTTTGTGCAGCCTGCTAGCAGTGTGGGACATCCCACGTGCTGCCTTTCTCCTGCCCAGGGATGGAGAGTCTCCTCCACAGACAGTGACACCCTTGCAGTGTGCCTGTAGCCCATCGGGAAAGGGCACAGACACTGTTTGGCTCACAGCTACACGAGAGAAGGGAACTCGGCTGGCTACCAGGTAAGCAGGCCAAAGTGGGAAGAGGTAAAGAAAACCAGCTCTAAAGCAGAAAGTCCCAGAAGAAAGCTGTGTCTCTCCTCCCAGTGAGTGCACTGGTACAGTTACGGGTAAGATGAGAGGACAGATCAGTAAAGGTCAGTGGGGCAGGACCCTGCCATAAGGGCATTACTGCAGAGGGAAATGAGGAAGCAAATTTTGGTAGGAGGTGGGAACTGGGGCCAGTCCTGACAACCTGGATGTTCTTTGGCCACGTGCTCTGTTGAGCTGGGCATCCCTGGTGTACATCACACGCAGAAAGTGACACTAACCACATCATACGCTGCCAATACCAAGTACTGATCCCAGCTCAGAGGCCAGAGCACACATGGTCTGCTCCCTTAGGCAGCGTGGATCTTCAGAGCCTTCCTCAGGTCTCTCAGAAGCACAGTGAATATCACACGCTGTGTTCATATTATTTGCAATAGCTGAGTCCATCACGTTCTTGGTGAGGCATCACCATTTCATTATTGTTTTGCTCATTGTACAGAAAAATGAAAAATGTAAAAAATGGTGAAACATGGCAAATACTGAAAATTTTCTGAAATTTTAAACATTTTTTTCCAGCAATATGTGTCTATTTAGGCATTCAAAAACAAGTAAAAATCTCCTATTTAATGAGTAAATCAGAGTGCATCATTCGGCCCTTAGCAAAAAGAAAGTTTGAATGCTTAGTTTATGTGGTGTCAGTCTCGTATTGATTCCTCTGCAACTAAATGCACACAGATGCAGCATCTCTTCCCTCCCTTCTTTCCCCAAACTCAGCTTTTAACCCACTAACCTCTTTTCCTCTGACTGCCTCCATAGCTGGATCCTTTTTAATTTCGGACACACAAAAGTTCTAGGGATGTCCAGAAAAAAAATAGCCAATTAAATCATCCAAAGCCCTGAGCATAGTTAACATTCATTTACAGCATGAAAAGAGCAAAACTCCTTCCTGGTACTTGCCAATTACACGATATTTCAGCCAAATGTATTCAATCATGCCAGAACAAAAATTCCAAAGTGTGCATTATGTTCATTTCTAAACCCTGTTAACTTAATTAACTCTCAGTTAATTAAGATCAGTGCACTGATCTTAGACCTAAAGCATGTTTGATGAGGTATTTTTCATTAGGCAAAAGAAAGAATTTGAAAAGTGCAAATCACTTGCAACAACAGAGAAGACTCCCTTCCTGAAACTGTATGCAATGCACAGCCAATTCATGGTCAGTGAAGGTTTATATTCTATTTGTACTTTGTTATGTTCTTGTCAGTTTTACTTGGATCACAAAACATCATTTGAGCAATACTGTCCACCAAACATGAAAGATAATACTCTGTATTGTCAGCACCATTTAAAATGCAAGACAATGTAACATGAAAAATTATTAAACCGTCCACTAACAGTTATATTCAACCTATGTTGCCACTGCTAAATTCATGCACCAAGTGGCTGGTTGGTGAAATTATTACAGGCACAAGTCCAGATACTCAGATCCTGTAACCAACAGGCATACAGCCATTTCTAAAAATAAATAAAGAAAAGCAGGGAAGGAGTTTATCATTCTTAGTAGAGATAAGATATGAACCCAGATACACACCAGAAATAACTAGAAGATGGTGCACTTCACTAGCCACTAACAACTTTGTTGTTTGCAAATGGATTCTTATCTCAGAATTTTTTACCAAAAATGAAATCTCATACCTGGATGTGACACACACTAAGGCAGAGGTTACAGCTGGCAATAGGAGAGTAATCTTGTTATCTCCCAAAGCAGGTGCCATAAAAACAAATCGTTATTACCAGAGGAGACAGGCACGCCTGGCTGTCAGAACAGGTAGCTAAATGGGGTAACGACTCCCTGCTCTGTCCTAGAATTGAGGCTGCAGAAAGTTCGTTCCCCGCAGCATCCTGTGCACTGTAAGAGGCAGCTTCTAAAAATCACAGCTGGATGAGTCTGTCCCCCTTTCTCTGCACAAAGTGAATTCTGAAGTGTATTCTAGGCCAGCTGAAGAAGCAAAAGACTATTTTAAACTGATGCCACCCATGTTGTGCTGCTCCCTCACCTACCGCTTCAAAATAAACCACAAGTGAATAGCACTCGTATAGGCACAGAGAGGCATACATGGCATAGAGAAAGTTATACTGACATACTGAAACACATGCGTACAGGGCACTCGTCTGTCAATAGGTATGCTAAAGCACAAGAAGAGGCAGATACCATGACGGGTCCAAAAACAAGTTCAGAGTTAAACAGAGTTATGGTCTGTGACTGTGGGCTGTATTTCATGTGACAGGCAGTTGCCAGCACAGTAACATTTCCCAGCTTTCCTGAATGTCAAATGGAGAGGAAATACTTCCCTGCCACTCTCAGTATAGAAACATTCAGACTCCAGAAAGGCATACCATCTCCATCTTTTAGCATCAGCAAGTCCAGAAAAGCTCCAAAGAGTATCTTAATCTCCGTTTCTTCTTTGTGATTTAAGAGGTGGGCACAGTGGTGCATAAGCTCCTGTGCTTATTTCTGCTGTGGCATCCTTTCACGTACAATTTACTCCATCCCTGACTTCATCTCCACATTCCCTGCTCCTGAAGCACCGGTACACTTAGGATTTCCCATGTGTCTGAATGACCACAGCAGGTTTATGCAGCACTTTCTGAATACAGAGCTACTTTTGCCACACAAGCTAAAGCACTATCTCTGGTGCTCGTCCCAGTTCTGCTCCTTCGCTAACACTCTCCAGCTGTCAACATTCCTGGTATAGTTACTCCATAGATATATTAGAACATTTTTAATCAGCATCTGGCTATCTTGTCAAAAGTTGCTCTTATTTGCTTCTTAATATACCAACTTATCCTACCTTCCCTGCAACTCGGCACCAGCAGATATCTGCTCTTTACTCACCCATTGCAATTTCCATTCATACAATACATAGTACTTCAAAGTAACCCTTTGAACCTGAATAGGAGTACAACCCTCATACATACAGCTTAATTTTGCCTACTAGAAGATGCTTGGTTTAGCACGAAGACAATTTGCATATTGATAGATCTCTTCCCCTTCCAGTCACAATATAAAAAGTTAACGCATTGCTGTAATAATTTAGCGTACATCAAATCTGATTTCTTTTGATGCATTCAGCCACCTACTGTCACTTTAATGCATTTTCCTGGCACATGCACACACAGTTTCATATGAAAACATTTAAGTTGGCACTCAATTCAATTAATTTTTTCCTCAAAGTTGAAAAATTCAAACAAAGATGTATTCACCTCTTCAAAAGAATCATCATTTTCAAGTAAAGGAAAGGAAGAAAGAGCAACTATTCCATTTCTCCAGCCTTTGAGTCAGCAATAGTTTTATATTGAAGCTGTAAAGTTAATCAGTCATTTCTTTACTCATCTTGTGTTGGCATCTACTCAACACGAGGAAGAGCACACAGCTCCTCAACATTTACCATAGAAAGAATAAGACCAAGAGAAAGAAATGAAAAGGTGTGAAAAGTACATAGGCCATTTACCAGGGCAAGGGAGCCCTGTTCATTCTCTCTTAATTGGAAACAGTGAGAGTACAGAGCCAGAAAGAAAAGTGGCACTGGGGGAAAACAATCATACACAAGTGCATGATGTTTATGTGCCATATTTTCCAGTCTTATAGCCAACAAGCCACTACCATATTTTCTTTAAGAAGTTAGAGAGGAAATTTATATGCATAAAAACACCTATTTGACTTTTTACAAAGGTATGTTTTCATCTTTCCGGCATTTAACAAGTCAATTTGCCAACATAATTTTCTTCTTTCTCACACAAGGTACTCACTTTGTTTGCTGGCTATTATTTAAGTGCTGTGTTTACAATACTGTTGTACAGAATGTGTTTACAATCTGCCATTTAACTACTTGCAGTTCTTTAATATCCACACTACTATCTGACGACTTCTTGGCACTAGCCATGCTTTGCTATAGAGGTGCATGAAATTGCATTACTGCTCACATAAAAGCTATTTGCAACAGGTACCTTTAGAAAAAATGCCCACCTATGTGATGTAGGAGTCTTCCCACCTTGCAACTCTCTGAATACACATACACGCTATATTACATACATGTACATACGTTCTTCTGAATCACCTTGCATGGAAAAAACAAACAAAACAAAACAAAACAGCCCCCATGAAACTCAGAAAAAGAGGAAAGGAATAAGATTTAATAGCAATACCATTTAATTTCACTGATCCTTCAAGGTATTAAGCAGAGAGGTCCTCCTTTTACAAAGCTTCTGAGACTGTACTGCCACATAAACTAGCGCTGAGAATTTTGTTTACCCAGATCTCTTTCCAGTGATTGCAGAACATGGGAGAAGAGCTGGCAAAGATACAACACAGTCTTTCCAATTTTGTCTCCCTACTGGTGTTATGATTAAGGCTGAACGTGCGAGTAGAGAACATCATGCATGCTAGCAGTGCTCAGAGGTCCGTCGGATTCACTGTCACTGACTCACTGATTGATTTTGTTTCTCCATTTCTGGGTCAGTGAATTCTTACATGTGGCTATTTGCCAGGCAAGTATTAACTGCAGCAGAACCCTGACTATTAATCCAGTGTACTTCAGCTTGGGGGAAAAAAAAAAAGAAAAAAAAATTTGGTACAGCATCTTCGTCATTAGCAAATATTTGTGCACATGCACATGTACTCAACTTCCAAAATTTCACCTTGGATAAGAAAACATTCCCTTGGAGACAGAAAGGGTTAGGAAGTACAAAACATCTCCTCATTATAATACTGACAGATTTCTGGCCTTGAGCTCTATTCTTTATTTCCAGAAGTGTTTCATATGAGTTTGAAAGGCAGAGGTGAACTACGCGTACAATATATTTGTGTGTGAAAAGAATGTGTGAAAATGGAGTCAAAAAACAGGATTGTCCCAGGATTTAATATATTCATTAATAAAACATCTTCCTCAACAGAAGAAGTCTCTATGGGATAGTGAAATTGTATCAGATTTCCTGAGTCACTGTTTTAGTTTATTTCTTCTAGTATTTCTTTGGGGGCCTTTTTAACATTTTAAATGAGGTATTTCAGCTTCACCACTTGTCAAAAAACATGAATTTAGACAAGAACTCATATGCCTTAAAAGAGTAATCACAGATATAATTGCAGTCTTTTGTTAAGTCACTTTTGTGACTGAAAAAGGGGCAGCAACTCCACTGCTCACTGCTCCATTGGTTGCTCAATTCTGTTTACAGAAATGGTATATTTTGCCTTTTTGCTTTAGTGCTGATTTCCATAAAATCTACTTCAGATGGAAGAAAGGCCCAAACAGAGAGAATAATATTCAAGTTGCTATAAGACAGATATTAACAGTGCTTTGCAACCCAAGAACATGCTAAAGTGACTACAGGGAACTCCTTTGAGTCATCAGGTTGTTCTCCCTGAAGACATATTTGTTTAGACTTCCATCCTTTCTCTAGTTCTTATCTGGCAAGGAATGACTCCACGAGGAAATAAAGCAAGAACAATGCTGAACAAACATAAATATGCTATTTGCCTGTCTGCCTGCGTGAACTGGTAGAGGCACCTTCATCAAAACGCCAACAGGCAAGCAGAGTCTCTAAATTTTACAGTGCCAGACTGATACACTTACAGAGCTGCATCACTGCAGTACTTCAGGCAAGTGGAATAAACAGCCTTTTTTCAGGTAGCATGAGCAGCTGAGCACACTGTGCTCCTGCAGGAGTGAAACATTGGCCTTGTACCACCAGTTACATACCAGGGAGATGTAGGGTCCAGTTGGGTGAGGGAGACCTGCCTTTAGGAAAGCAATCTACGCATTCCCTGTAAGAGTGCAATCTCACCCTTCCAGTACGAGCATCAGCTGCCAGTGCACAACTGTGCTGGTTTTGGCTGGGATGGAGTTAATTGTCTTCATAGCAGCTAGTATGGAGCTGTGTTTCAGATTTGTGCTGAAAACAGTGTTGATAACACAGGGATGTTTTGTTATTGCTGAGCAGTGCTTACACAGAGCCAAGGCCTTTGCTGCTCCTAACTTCAGCCCACCAGCGAGTAGGCTGGGGGTGTACAAGGAGTTGGGAGGGGACACAGCTGGGACAGCTGTCCCCAGATGACCAAAGAAATAGTCCATAGTCCATGGAATAGTCAATAGTCCATGATGTCATGCTCAGCATGTAAAGCAGGGGTTGGTGGGGACGTTCAGAGTGATGGTGTTTGTCTTCCCAAGTCACCGTTACGTGTGACAGAGCCCTGCTTTCCTGGGGATGGCTGAACACCTGCCTGCCCATGGGAAGTGGTGAATGAATTCCTTGCTTTGCTTTGCTTGCGTGTGCAGCTTTTGCTTTACCTATTGAACTATCTTTATCTCAACCCAGGAGTTTTCTCACCTTTACTCTTCCAATTCTCTCCCCCATCCCGCTGTGGGGGGATTGAGTGAGTGGCTGCATGGGGCTTAGCTGGTGGCTGGGGTTAAACCAGGACAACAACAACCCACCCAGTAACAAAAGGATATTTCAAGAACCACTCTATGAAGGGCCAAACTGAGCCAAGGATCATGGAATAAGTCAGAACATACAAGCCTCACTCTGCCACAGCACCAGCTATTGGCAAGAGGCTTAGGAAAAAAGCCATTTTGATCATGGAATCACAAACAAATGACAGAATATGAACCCAACATTGAAATACAAATAGAGAAGACGCCTTCAAGCCACTGGACAGCTCCAGAATTAGAAACTCAGCACTGGTGGTATATTTATATTCAGTCAGCAGGACATGGGCCGGTAAGACTCATGAAGCAAACTGCTGCTGTGCTGCTCACCAGTGTTGCACCTGCCTTGCCATATCTAAACATGTTTCCTATCAAAATAACACAGGATTTTTTTTTTAGTAAATTTTTCCATAATCCATTTTACTATATTACAAATGTAAAATGGGATTTCTCATGTATTTTCTGAGTAATCTCAAAGATCCACTAGTCCCAATGTCATCTGCACACAGGTGACAGGGTAAGATGGCAGGAGCCATTCCTGGTGCAGTCTTGTCCATACTACTTGCTTGGGGAGTACATAGTCTCCTCTGAGCACTGCAAGCCATAGTATTTGGCTGGCACTGGCCAAAATCATGCCCAAGAGCCTGCTAACAACTAGGCAGTGTTTGCACAGTCAGCACTGGACAGTCTGGCACTCCAGCTCACTCCCTGCTCCTGTTTTGTTTATCAGTAAAGATGTGGCCACTGAGCCCTATCTAACAACCATTGAAGTTGGCTGCTATCATTCTGTTCACTCTATTGCAGCTTTGGTTACTTTAAGGAAACTGTAAAAATGCCAGGCAGAGTAAGAAACATTCTCACCTTTGATTTAAGAAAGAGATTAATCTACCTAAGAACATTTCTCAGGAACATAATCAACATCTAACCTCATCCCTCATATCACAGGGCACAGAAACTTTGCCTGGGTGATTTCAGCATTGTCTTCACTACTTCTCAGCTGTCCCAAACTTACCTTTTAGAAGGCTACCCAAGGAATGGACTGAAAGAAAACAGAGTAGGGAAACGACTGCAACACTTCACAATGTGTTCTGATGATTATATAACCCATGGCTACCTTTGAGCTAGGAGATACTCTAAAAATTAACAAATGTAAACACACTAATGTTAAAGTTCATGGTTTCCAGATTTTACTGCACTTTCATGAAATTAGCAGAGTTTCCTCCTAAGTGTATACTTCTGTCATGGTAAAATCATTCTTGAAAGCTAAATAGTGTCTTTCATAAACAAAATAGATCCTGCTCTTTAACTTATTCACAGTAAGGTGCATTTTCAGGATTTCAGATTATTTGGGAGCTTTTTTTAGAACTTTTATTTGAGCTGTAATTTGCAACATCCTTTTTTTAGCATAGAGACTGAGTGAGATGCAATTTCAGCCGCGATCTCACCATGCTTGTAGACTACTGCTGTTTGATATACCTGGAACAATTCAAGAACAATAGCAGTTCCTTCTGTCACAGGTTTGCAATAGAAATGCATGCTTAATATAGATCAAGAAAGCCTTTTTATTGCAGAAGAAATCAGTAGAGAGACTTACAGAGTCTCCTGAGGGAGGTGATTCTGCCTCTCTATTTCGCTCTGGTGAGACCCCACCTGGAGTACTGTGTCCAGCTCTGGAGTCCTCAACACAGGAAAGACATGGACCTGTTGGAGTGGGTCCAGAGGAGGGCCACAAAAATTGTCGGAGGGATGGAGCACCTGTCCCTATGAGGAAAGGCTGAGAGAGTTGAGGTTGTTTAGCTTGGAGAAGAGAAGGCTCTGGGAGACCTTATAGCAGCCTTCCAGTACTGAAAGGGAGGCTTAGGAGAAAGATGGGGACAGACTTTTTAATAGGGCCTGTAGTGATAGGACAAGGGGTAATAGTTTTAAACTAAAAGAGGGTAGACTCAGACTAAATATAAGGAAGAAAGATTTTACAATGAGGGTGGTGAAACACCGGAACAGGTTGCCCAGAGAGGTTGTAGATGCCCCATCCCTGGAAACACTCGAAGTCAGGTTGGACGGGGCTCTGAGCAATCTGATCTAGTTGAAGATGTCCCTGCTCTCTTCAGGGGGGTTGGACTAGATGATCTTTAAAGGTGCCTTCCAACCCAAACCATTCTATGACTCTATGATTCAGAGTCTCAGAAAGACAACAAAGTCCCCAGTTAAACCACCACCATGCGCTCAGTGTCATTTGATTCTTCATCTCCTCCTGAGCACTCAGAGCTCTGCAACCTTTGAGATTCAGGCCCTTTTGGGACTGCGGGTGCACTGCTGATCATGCTACCTTCCAGCTTCTTAGCCATCACCACACATCAGTCAGAGCAGCTAACTTTTCCTTGCACTCTCCCTCCCTCTCTCCCTCTCTCTGTGGGTTAACATACACACTTGAAATTCTACTTAGCATTCCCACTGTATTTCCAAGCCACAGCACATATTCATGAACATTTTTTAGTGTTTGTAACCTGATCAGATGCATCACAATTTTCAGTTGTCAGAACAAAAACGACAGTAGTTTTAACAAAACCAAGATAACATGGCCTTACTTCATGTCTAATTCCAATGGGAAAAGCACAGCATTTCCTGCATAGTTCAAACAGTGAAGAGAATAAACAAGATGATGAAGTAGCAGTAGTATAAAACCTAAAAAGATATAATAATAAAGAACTGGATCATGAGCACTGTTTGGCCTCAGAATGCAGTAGTCTATTCATTATATATTGGGTGAGTTGATTTCCAAAGCTAATGAACGCCTCTGCTTTGAAGTACTGGTTCAAAAACGTCTTCCCAGTGTGGGTTTTACCCAGTGCATGCAGGAGAGAGAGAAAGATTGTCTCTTGGGTCATTAATCCCACATCAGCATCAAATACTTCCCCCTTACACTCATGACACACCTGTCGCAAGAAAAGCAATTGTTTATATGGAAAATTAACACTAGGAACATCATCTATATATTTAAATACATATTAATATAATTTATATGCCTAACAAGGCAGAGCAACAGAGAGAAAAGCTTGCAACCTGGGGCCGAAGCTCTATGCAGACCACTAAGCATTCAAAGGACTCAATGGTCTAAAAAGAAATGCAGGGAAATGAGACTGACAGCTGATCAAAGGGTAAAAATATTAATTATAAAAGTGATGCTTCAGACTCTGAAGGGTGAAAGAGTACAAACAGATCTACTGCTCAAAACATGATAGGTATACCATGCATTTTTGAAAAGTACACCCATCAGATGAATAACTTTCTCATAAACTATCCTAGTTTAATATAAATATTCAAGAAAGTAGTTATTAAAACTGAACATTAGTTTGGGGGGGTGGGGTTGTTTGCTTTTTCTCTTTGTTTTGGTTTTATATGAGAGTTAACCTAGGAACTACCTTGATCGTAAGATGGTGAGTAATACATTGGACTAGGTTAGGTAGATAGATATCCACAGTGTGAAAGAAGCAGCAGCATTTTCAGCATAAGCATTTGAGAGACTTTGAGAGACATTTCAGTCACTGCCAAGGGTTAAACAGAATCCAAAAAACATATCACTGTCTTAAATTAAGGAAAATAATAAGGAATAAACAATTATTAATTATCTCAAGATCAATACCAATTTGATGGAACTAAATTACTAGTAAGCATATGTAGGGTTACTTTGAGTGATTTCTATCTTGTGTCTGATGCCTCCACATTTCCTTCTCACCTACTGACAAATATGGCAGCTGACTAAAACACTTAGCCCTGTGTGCACGCAAAATTCATATCCACTTTGTCTCCTTTACATATCTCTTATCAAGCTAATCACAGGAATAGGTGTCTTCAATGAAAAGAGAGAAAGACAAAGCCTCCTTTTCAAAAACATCATCAATACAGGCTTTTGGTATATTGACAAAAGTGCAGGCTATACACAATACACAGGACTGAGTCTGTCTATTTGGTGAATAATTGAATGCCTTCTCCATGTACTGGGGAGGTCACTTCCTGCCAAAGCAGGAACATTGGCCAAAGCAGTCCAGTAAACCAAAACATGTTATACCACCACTTTGCCAAACAGGCACATCCGAACACGCGCCATCTTTCTGTAGGTGTACGTTATACGATGGAGAGATTTCTCACTTCAAGACTTAAAATTGCTTTCCATCCAAGAAGGGAATATAGTCATCTGCAGAGTTCAGGAATCAGATAACAAAATGCCCTTCTCTGCTATCTTTGCATCGTCAAGAGGATAAACTCTAAAGACTGACTGGGAAAAAGTCATTCACTAGTCCAAAAGATTAATCTCAAATTTTTGTAAATGCTTTAAAGTACAACTTCTGAGATCAAGGAGAAGTTATATGCTGTCAAATAAAGAAAAACTCTACTACTTAAAAGCTGCCACAAGTCCAGAAATAAAAACCCTCCCTCAGAAATAACAGGTTTTCTTCATTCTGTCTATACATCTAAATCTAATTAAGTAAAGGAGCATCCTAGAGGAAAACAGATCTTGATTATTTTTAGAAGAAAAAGAATAAACAACAAGACAGAAACTGGCAATATGTTTTTGTGAGATGTATTCATTTTCCAGTGACAAATACTGATTTGTTGACATCAAAATGGTCTGGGATTACATTGATCAGGCTAGATTTTCCTCAAATTAAAGAATAAATAAATAACTAATTTTAACATTGCAAAATTGTAATTAATCATTATTAATCTAAAAACTTTAATATTTAAGATTTTACAAATTAAAGAAATAAAGCAACAAAATCAGTCCTGTATTGCTTACTATACCTTTTCAAGAATTGAAAACATTTTATTTTCTAACTTGCTTTGTTTCAATTTTGCAATGAAATAAAATAAAAAAAAACCAACACTTGTTTAATGAGCTTTAAGAGTAACCCTCCGTGTTTTCCAAGGTCAGATACTTTCTATTCATAGATTTAGATTGAGAAAGGAAAGATTTGCCGGCCCTGCTTTGAGCAGGGAGTTGGACCAGAAGACCTCTAAAGGTCCCTTACACCCTTAATGATTCTGGGACCCTATGAATAAAACTCCTGCCCTCTTCACAAATTGTTCCCAGCTATCTTAGCTGGGCATATGGTATCAATTACCATAATACTCCAGTTCTTTGCAATCTTTAATATATTTATTTTCACAATCCTTTTGAGAGTCAAGAAAGTCTATTATCCCTATTTTATAGATTGAGCAGTCA
Source organism: Balearica regulorum gibbericeps (assembly GCF_011004875.1). NCBI lineage: Eukaryota > Metazoa > Chordata > Aves > Gruiformes > Gruidae > Balearica > Balearica regulorum. The sequence goes on from NC_046184.1 coordinate 119,743,827, forward strand.
GGTACTGAAATTTAAATGGTTTCTGTTAAATATTTCTATTCTATTCCTCATGCTCAAGGCTCCTTGGATGCTGTGTATATGTGGACATTTATGCACAAAATACTGAAAATATCCTTAAGTCCTTCTGGGTAATTTCATTTTCATAATTTCATACCTGACAACTTCAATAACTTCACAACACTAGAAAGCTTCAATTTGGGCATTTTAGTTTAACCACCTGAAAAAAAATGAAAAACTTGCGCAAAGGCAGCATCTTCTGACTTGATAGCCTACCCTGGACATGGCCAAAGCCAAGCACTGAAATAAGTAGCATGATCATTTGAATGGCCTGGTAAATACATAGTCAAGTTGTAGATTGTATTTCATAGACATCACAGGAGAGTAAAAGCTTGCTGCTAATACTAGCATCATATTGATATGAAATACAGGTTAGCAACTCTACTCACAGAGAGGAGAGGAAAGGAAGTATGAGTGTCCTTAGACAGGGAATCAAAGATAAATTAAAACACAGAAGTTAAAGTTCTTTAAGATTTCCATTCACAAGCCTCATCTAAATAATTCAAGGATGGCTCCTCAGGTTTGTCATCTCAAAGGGATATTATCAGGTTAGTAAACCAAACCAAAACAATAAAAAAGAAAAAAAAAATCTTAAAACTTTATCAAACAGAAATTTTGATCCACACTTCAATGCCATAACCTACTTCTAAAACTGTGATTTAAGAGAGATCCAAGGCTAACAAAGCCCATGACATTTAAGTTTAACTACAGATATTTTGCATAGTTCTAGCAATTTATATGTAGAATATGTTTCACTTTTTAACACTTACAATGTCTCAAACTTTTATTGCTAATACATCATAAAAACAACAAAGTGAAAATAGGAAAGGTGGATAGGTTAGCAGGAAAGAATATCTGCATTGAGCTTGTACAAGCTCTGTAATATTTTCTCGTCTGGACTTACTGAAATCTTAATCACAACTCCTCGCTATGTTTATATCCCTGGGAGCCATATTCTTTTGCTTTCGTGTATGCTGTTCTCTTTGTGGTAGATTGTTTTAAAAATATTTTAAAGGAGACACTCAGCATGCAGCTAAGACTCTTTCTATCAAAGGTTGAACAACAGAGTTCTCCATAGAAAGGGTTCGCTCCATTTCGTGTTCAATCTCCTGAGTAGTGTGAATTTATTAACCACTTTGAAGTGGTAAAAATGTGATGTGTGTGTGTGTACAGATGATCCAAACAGTATAAAAACCAGCCAGGAAATCAATAAAGCAGCTTTTTAACAAATGCATTTCCAACCGATCAAAAGAATAGCCTAACGGCTACATATGGCTGATCTAACACTCATTACATTATCATTTCAAGGAAACATCTTTTGCAACTCAAAGGTGAAGTCTTTCTGTAATGAGCTCCTTCTGAGTCAGCAACAAGAGTCTTTTTTATAGTGCTGAGACAAAATAAATATGTGGCAAACACCGGGGAGGAATTATTCTCTGCAAACAAATGTTTTTTCTGCATGCAAGGGCTCTTGCTTTGAATTGGTTTGCTGCTTAAAAGCAAGGAAATGTAGAGAGGAGGGGGTCTTTAATGTGGCACCTTTTCATTAAAAGAGAAAAAATGTAACTCATCGGTGATTGCCTCTGAGGGACGGGTAAGAGGGGGAAAATGTATTCTGTCTGGCATTAGCAGATTCAAATATATGCTGAATGCAGAATGGGATTTGAGCTGGCCCCGGAGAAGTTCTCTGATGTTTTCTACAGGTCTCACACTTGGAGGAATGTTTCCCTCACTAGTAGTATCAAAGCTGAATACATTTTGCAAATTAAGGGAATGTTAAGTTTGAAATAAAAGGCTTTGTATAGATTTTAAGAGACTATAAAAGGTGCAGGTCACATCCTCAGATGGTATAAATTACCAAAGGTCTGCCGACCCACGGATTACACAAATTGATGGATTGGCCCTAACTATACAAGTGGGTCTGTTTGTTTGTGTGCTGTTTTGTCTAGAACAACTGGTAGGAAAGTGAGAAGCAAAAATGGTTCATTGCTCTAGTAGGTATTCATTTGATTGACCCAGAAATAACTGACAGCAATGACAGATTAGGACACATCCCTTTTCTCTTCTCCTTTACTCAAAAGATTATTTTACAAATAAAAACATGTTCTAAAAATTACTGCTAAGGAAATAAGAAGCTGCTATGAATAGCCACAATGCATTACAAATTTTCTGGGAACTGGACTTTTTTTTTTTTTTTTCTTCCTAGTAATGATAGTGGCTTGGGGCCACCACATTGCCCCATAGTTCATTCTTAAGTAGCAAGGAAATTCAATATCCTCAAAATGTCTTTAGATTACACAATCAAATTACACTTCCAAAGGAAAGTGCTGGCTCACAAAATATCACTGTCTCTACCCTCATCAGTTAAAATCACCTGTAGCCATTACCTAAATCTATGCAATCAGGGTAGCCTTGTGCATCTCCAAGCAAGAGTGTGGTATGGGAGACAAAAAATATTTTTCCACAGCATTCATTAGGGAGTCTACTGATGAAGCAAGTTATTGACATAAGACCAGACAGTCTGAGGCTGACTCCTCTGTTTTTCACAGTGCCTTGTTTGTCTGGAATAATGTAGTTTGCCGTATAAATCTTATTGGCACGAGTGCACAGGAAGGTTCCCACAGGGACTGGAAAGAGAATCAGAAATTCTTGTCCCTTTATCTGCCCTCACAATGCTTCAAGGAGAGTCAGGAGATCCCTTCTTCATGTGGTAATCATGACCCCTTAGAACTAAACGCAAAAATAGGATTCATCTCCTCCTCCTTCATCTTCACTGTTAATGTCTACATCTGAAGCTCTTCAGTCCAAGCTTGCTTGAAATCAAATGGATAAACCCAGATGCTTTTAGGGCATGATTTTTCTAACCAAACAGAAATGTCTTACTCTTGAAAAGATAAATCACGCCCTAGAAACGTCTGTTTCTCTTGTCTTTTAATGACAAGATGACTAGCTCAGAGATAGGCATTTACACTGTAGATGTTTATGTGTGATGAGCTAAATCCCACGCTGACAGTCCAGAGAGGTAACCTGCTTAGCAGATTGCTGTATTTTGGTGACATGACATCTGTGCACCAGCTCCTGCAATTCTCCATAGAATCGAACAGCTTCAAAAGAAAAAGAAAATAGCACCCTTCTCATGGAATTCATAGGAGGGAAAAAGAAATCTCTAAAGCTGTTCTTTTATTGCTCCCTTGTCTCTGCAAACTGGCTTTTTGCTTCATGTGGCACGTGCCTGGGTTTGCACACATGCATACTTCTCTGTGCCAAACTTCCCATCAGCTTCCAGGAGGAACTGGATACCATTTTCTGCTCTACTAGTATAGCAGCCTTCATGCTTTTGTTGATATGGCAGGCCAGCTTATGGGTTTATTTATTTTTCTCATTGTCCCTTCTAAATCTTTCTTACACACTCCTTTTACTTTTTCTATTGCTTCCTTTTTACCATCAGCCTTCAGTTGCCTTAAAGGGTTTCAGAGGATGCTGGAGGAAGAAAGCAGTAGAAATAGATGTAGAGAGAGTTAGAGGGAGGAGGAAAAAAAAGTGACAGTTTTATACTTGTCCCTAAGGCACAAGTCTGTCCTTTTACCTTTCCCTAGAGATCTGGAGCTTTTCTGTTGCTTTAACCAGCTGTGTACTGCAAAAATAAAGCAAACAAACCAAGCGAGTAGCTTGAAATTTCCTCACATTCATAATAGAAAATTAATGTCAGGGGCACAAATTGTGCATGAAGTTTGCTGTGAATCACGAGAAACAGAGGAAGATCTTTTGGCCATCAGATGCTTTGTTGCAAAATAAGCATTCCTTCTGTGGTCGCAAGGCAAAAAGATCTCACTTCTAAGATTCACAAGCAGAGGAGCAATCACTAAGGTGATGCAGGCCCTGCGCTTTCCTTCCATAATTTATTTCTTTGCTGAAGTTTTTGATAGAGGAATACACCCCCTTCCAAAACCCCAGTTCAGGTTATTCTAAATAAGGTTACATATGAGTACCAAAATTTGCAATTTAAGTGCTACAACCTGCATAGCTGGTAACTTTTCCATAAAGTGGATGACATTTCTACTATTCTCCTTGCTTGCCATATGAACTGCTGAAGTAGAATTTTTTTTTTTTCATTTTCATGTCCCATACTCTTAATTGTTTCATTCATATTACTTTTGCCTTGCTACAAAGATTGTACCTTTTAATATGTTATAATTTATAGCATGGTACTGCAATGGCTAAATATCTATTAGATTTTCATTCTTGACCTGTCACTGAGGCATTTGAATGTGCCTCAACAGGAATATTTACACTCTAATTTTCTGCTACAAATGGTAGCTATTGTTAAAATGTTTACAGCTGAGTGAAATAACCAAAACATTTCAAATTTGACCCTCCACTCCACCCTTCCCAAAAGCATAGCTAGTTTATGTGATAATTAAAATAAAATCGGAAAATTTTGCATTTTCCTGAAAGAGTCTTTGAGGTGAAAATACAATTTTTGCAAGGATTGGAACCATAATAAGTCTATTTTAAGATACTTTATTTAGGTTGCAATAGTGCTTTCTGTGGTTTTAGTAACCTAAAATATATGAATGTGTTAAAATATTCAATGCACAGCAATAATTCTTATGATAGTAAAGAAATTCTCAATAGACAAATTAAATTGCATGATTTGAAGGGTAAGACAAGCTGGTGATAAACATTGACCTACTTCTAAATAAAAATATAAAAGCAGTATGAAAGAAATTTATCATTAATAAAGAGCACTGTGTTCTCAGCCTAGCTTTTCTCCTATTATGCTGGGGTTTTTGCATCGTGGACTTTTTTTTTTATTATTCAATGCTATAAATCAATAATCACACAATGAGTCTCACGTTTTCCCCTCCAGTCGAGTTTCCGAGACCGAAACTTCCTGAGCACATCTGCTGTTGACAAACACCGGGGAAAGTAAAGCAAACAGAACTGAAAGGTCCTACCTGCTGCTCCTGCTGCTGCTGCTGCTGGTAAGAGTATTTGCTCTTTCCTCACTCATCACCTGCCATCTTACTTTATGCAGATGGCACCCCAGCTGCTATGTGACCGGCCAAAAAAAGGTCAGTTTACACACAGCTCAACAGGTAACATACTATCAGCACAGTAACAAATACACCTTCTCTTCCAGCTCTAAAATAAGGGTCCTCAAACTGGCCCGATAGGAACTGCACACTGAACATTTTCTATAAAACCCTTTCTGTCAAGTCAATATAAATTTTCCAGGCCACCAAGCTTTCTGTGTTATCCTGTATTTTTATCCTATACTCATCTACCATTTTTTACCTTAATAAAGTATTTAAACTGCACTTTAACAGTATCTATTCGCAGATGGCTTGCATGCCCACTCCATGTGATTTGTATGTTACTATCCCACATGCAGTTGGCACTGGCAGCTGGGGGGCAAAACCATTATATCTGGTGCTTAATGGTGCAACGCAGGGATCAATGGATGATCAAAATCAGTCAAAGGAAACAGAGGAGAGCAGAGAAGTGGCAGTCTGCTGCCAAATTTTGCTTTTGTGTAGGCAGGGGACACTCCCAAACACATTTCAGTCTTTCCAATACACGGAGAGACTGGACTCCTCAAAGCGGGGTTCTGGAGGCATGAAAATACAGCCTGGCTGGGGGGAGTTTCTTGACTTTGAGTCCTTGACAGTGAAATTCAGGAAGGACCCTGGACCCTTGGGAGCTCAGGGAGTGTGGGTCAGTGGTTCCTCTGAAGGTACTGAGCTCCTGGGTGGCTCTTGGGTCAGAAAGGGAAGGTAGCTCGTCCTCTCCAGCAATGCTCGCCTGGCAATACTAAACCTTTGGTGAACTCCTGGTAATCCAGGCAGATCAGCCCTCCTGGCATAGCATGATTTATTTAATAAATGTAGTGCATATTTATAATTTTCTTTCTTTTTTGAGGGGTATGAACACTGGCACCAGGTGAAAATACCTGGGAGATCGCACCACACTACCTGTGTTTCTCAGGTATCATAAATTGGAGAATATCTTGTTCCACCGCTAGCTGCACTTGGGGTAACCAAACCAAACCAACAGATATAAGGAAATATATACTGAGTTCACTTCTTTATTTTGCAGTGCTGGCAGAATCTCAGACGAATACTAAAACAAATACAGATTTCGAATGTTAAGAGAAATAGCATCTCTCATGTATCCTCAGTTGCAAGACTGCAATTTAGAAAGACAAAAATACTTCTGTCTTCATAAAATCCCTTCCTAATTTTATTTTTTTCCATTAAAATAAGCAAAAAAAAAGGGTGTGATGTTGAGAACTGGTACTTCAAAATAATGTTTTGTCTTAACATGTGAAATTTCCTATTTACTATAATAATTTTCTATTTTGCCTAGCAACAATGAGAAAATAGGCCCTGAAGGTGTTTCCAGATAGAACTTACAGTTAATCAGAATAAATAATGAATATGAGAATGTATTTTTCAACAATAAGAGATGCCTAGAGAGTTAGAGAAACATAAACAAGAAAAGTTGCAAGGTACAGATATTGTAAAGACTTTTCTAGAAGATTATATTTTCTGCTCCATTTATTTACTAGTTAAAGCAGTTAATAAAGGTTAATGATTATGTACTGTATATATTTCACAATTTCATTCTTTGCATTACTCTGAAATAAAATGAATGCTTCGATTTTCTGGAAATCTGATTTGAACAAAGAAAAAATTAATAGAGGCTTCATCTACAACAAATGAATCGTCTCTTCCAAGGAAATTTTAGAGTTTAGAAGGGTGATAGATAGAAGTCAAACTATAAAAATAACATTCTCAGAATCAAAGATATTTAATCTTGCTTTCACATAGGACCATAAAGAGTAAATACCACCAAAACATGAACATCAGAACACTTCCAGGTTGTTCCAAGCCAAACTCTCGTTTGTGCATGAGTGGTGTGGCTCCTGCCAACACCTGCTCATCCCCTTTTCCAGTATTAATCTCCAAGCACATGAATTACTGAACGTAAATACGCAGTCCGTACTATTTCTAAATGAGTTTTGTGCAAGTAAACTCTGTCTCCAGTGCACATAGGTATAAGTGCTTGATAAATAGACACGCAGGTGTCAGCAAGTGCTAACTTCAGGTGTACAAATAAACCATTTTTTGAATATTCAACATTCACCTAAGCTACCAATGTAACACACCTCTGAAGCTAGCAACGCCTAAAGCTGCAGTCCTCTTTGCGACTTTGAATTATATACCATGTGACTCTCATTTAACAGTACACTTTCTCCTTAAACTTGCAGCTGCCAAAGCAAGACAGCCTCTGCATATGACAGAATAACAACTGCACAAAATGCACAAATCAGGCAATGTTATACTTTCAGGTGATTCTCACCACCAGCTGGGCTGGAACGACAGCCACCAAGAATATTTTATTGTCAATAGAATGGTTCACCTCTGGCATACAGAGACATCTACTGTTTTCTCAACTATGGTCCGATGACCTATGCATGGCCGTTTAATTAAAATACAAGCAACAACACTCAAGAGTGGAAGAAAGAGTAAAAAAATCTACTTGATGTTCAAAATATTTACTTAATACAAAGTAAATTATTTCCTTAAATTAAAATAAAACAAAAAATAAACCAAAGTACTCATCTTCTCTTTCCTCTCTCCAACTTGCTTATCAAACTATGGTCAGGTAGGAATTACTGATTTTGTCACACTGCTTCTGATCAGTATGCAAAAAAAGCCCAACAGGCAGACTTTCAAAAGGATTAACTCTCCCTATGCAATCCATTCTGTTCTGCAATAAAAGAATGATTAAAACGGTGGGCATAGATGACTGTACAAAGATGCTTATTACTAAACTGTTTTAAAACCTCTGACACAACAGTACACCATAATGGCCTGGCACTGTTTGTTTAATTCTTTTGCCCTGGGTCCCTGCTGAGCCTACCTTCATTTTGCTGGAAGCTGCTCCTTAGTTCATATGCCCTACATAGCACATGCAGCAGCTACTTATCTGCAGCAATCCAGCTCAGAGTTTTTCTGGATTTTATGACAGTGCTGCTTCAGATTAACTCCTCCCTATTTTTCTGAGCCAGTTAATCACTGTACTTCTTGTTCTGTTACCGGGTAATCAAAAAATTAGCAGCAATCATCCTATAATGGCAATTCTGCGGTATTACATTAGTCAGCTTCCTCTGTCCCAAGTTGCTCTTACAGAAATTACTCCTTTTTTAATAATTTAATCTATTTTTTATACTCTGAAGTATCTCTCACATTTTGATCCTGACCTATAATGATTAGTTCAGGTAAATTCTTTTCATAGCTATTCACTTAAAAAAAAAAAATCTTCTCATTTCTGAAGTGGTTTCTTCTACCCAATTTGATTCTCATTAAAACTTTGGTTTGGGCACCCAGGTTCTTTTTTTTTTGGTAACTGAGTTTTTGTAATTAAGCATATTTGCTTTCCCCAGAATAGTATCAAGCACTCTTAAACCGTGGTAGGGAGGTTACCATTGTAAAGCTCCCTCTGCACACAGCTAATTCAGCAATGGCGAACTTCCCATAGCAAAGAGACTTTACCTCAGTATTTCTAAAAAGTTGCAGCTAATCATATGGCAGGGCCCAATTGATATAGTGACCTTCTATATATAGTAAGTAGATGCTCATAGACCTATAACTTCATTCACACAAAAGTTAATGAAGCCCACTGACACAAAAGTTTTGTCCCCATATGATATAGGCACACTCCACCTCCCTTGGGATGTCTCAAACAAATTCTACACATGACATACTGCTCATATATAGCCTTTATATCTTTATCTTTATATCTTTATCCGAGTCAGCAACTAAAGTCTTATGTTATGCTAATAAAGGGGATCACAGAAATTTTTTGTAGACACCACCCAATAGCTTCACTGGTGGCTCCAGATTCTTCCACAACACACATGAACGAAAAGGTCAGCATCTGGTTGGTTTTCCTACCATCAGACAAACTATCAAAGTCCAGCAGTCCAATAGCTGATTTAGTGACACTAAAGGACTATAAAAGTGCCCTGTATCGGATTAGTATGAGTACTTAAAGGTCTCTTTCCGCTGATGTAAGCAAACGACCAAAGGGAACAGGGCAGCTTCTGAATACTGTGTATAGGGAGTTTCAGACCATGATAGAAACACAGAGAGGAAAAACTCTGCCTGCGAGAGTACCAGAGAGCCAGAAGCTTTGGACACCAGAAAGGATGGACCCAAGGACATACCTTCTTGTACAAAAACTTCTTCAGTTTCCAAGTGGTACTGAAACTCTAAGATACAACTTTTATTCTGTTTTTGAAACTCCACACTCTGCAAATGATCAGCTCAGCACCAAGCCAGGGGAACCTGGGACTGCTGGGTTGCCAGCGGGCACAATAGCAGCACCGAGCATAGGAGAGGTTTCAGATCCTCACAGCAGTCAAAGGTTATCCCACTGCCAGGGCTCGGCTTGTGCAAACAACAGCCTCCGTGCTCCAAGAGCAGCACTGGCACCGCACTGGGGATAGGAGGCTTTGCAGGGCAGCACCCCTCAGGAACCAGTGATGAAAAACCAAAGCAAAGCAGCTTTGCCCCACAAGCAGCCCTGAATCTCTCTGTACTGCCAGCAGTCACCACAAGCCTGGTTCGAAATATATCTGCTTTTTAAAAGATTTTTCTGTGAGGTAAGCCAGCAGCAATCAGTACTTACCAAATACCCGGAATAAGGACTCATCAGACTGGCTGGATATGGTCAGTGAACATCCACAGGGTACAGGAAATAAGGAATTTCGTATCCTCCACCAGACACCAGAAAACAACCCAATACCTTAATGTAAACATACATGTCTGGCCACCCTGTTCTTGATGCACTTTCCATTGTAAAAGGAAGGAATGAGGCTGTCACACATCAGCAGGCAACTCAAATGCACCTATGACATTAAGATGTACCCCAAATGAAGGGAAGAATTTCAGTTAAGTGCAGCATACACTAAAATTACACGTCAAGGGTGCATCTAAAAAATCTCTGCTAATCAGCCCTCTAAAAATGCAAATCAGTGTTACCACTACAGAAGTTATAGAACGTAGCAATGGTTACTCTCTACTGTTTTGTCTTGTTCAGAAAGGTGTGTGGTGTGTTTGTTGTTCAAAAAATTCATTGCATTGTGGCATGTATTATAGCTTTTCCACTACTTTGTGAATAAAATAATTGAAGTATCCAGTCAACATGAAGTTTATTTCCTAAGTCTCACTCAAGATATGTTCATGTCTCTATCAGCAGAAGCAGAGAACAGTTGTTTAGCATGGTATAGTAATGTAACTGAGTATTTTAAGACAGATATATCTTGGAAACTTTGAGAAAAGAAGGGACTTCAAGAAAAGCATTTCTATGCTGTTCATTTTCATCAGAAGTAACATTGAATCACGATAAACTGAAGAAAATATGCTTTAATTCTTGACAAAAGTGATTGCCTTACTACTCAGTTTCTTATTAAAGATGCAGAGTAGATTAAAGTATTTACAATCATTCATAAAAGTGAAGCTGAATTAAAGAATGAGGGCTCCAATGGAGAAAGGCATTTAAGCATGTACTTAGTGGTCTGTAGTGGCTAATACTAGATTCTACATCTTGAATAGCAGCACAGGGGTTTTTTTTGGTTGGGTTTTTTTTTTCCTACTTAAAGCCTTTGAGTATTCTGTGTAGACAGAAAGAACACAGATCCTGCTGTATACCTGACAGCCATTTCCAAATTGCATTTAATGATGTGACAAGCGGTGTGTAATATCTGTGAGAATGATTTTAAGGGTTTGCTTAGTACTTCCATTATCTTGATTATGGTTCTGTGATAAGCATCTTTTAAAAATCTTATTTGCTTCTGGTTTTTCCTTTGTAGTTTCATTGCTCTCGCTTATTGTGAATTGAATTGCATGCATCATCTTTCTGCTACAGCCTCCTACTTTAATCGAGTAATTTTGAACGTTATTGTCCCCTTGCCATCCCCAGATGTGTACTTGCAGATTTCACTGCCTTGTTGGATATGCTTTCCCTTAGGTCATTGCTGCATAAGGACAGATTCACTGCAGGAATAAAACGGACACATGCTAGCTCTTCCAGTCTTAAAAGACCCCTGTGATCTGTCTATGGGCAAGTGCAAAAATAAAACTAAATTAAGAAATATATTTCTAGTGATAGTCTCTAAGGATAGGTTTGATCCTTCCTTCTTAAACCCCCTTGGTAGGGATTAGTATCTGCTTCTGTTGTAGCCAGGTAATGCATAGCCGCATATAATTTTGTACCAAACTTCTGAGAAATCGTGAAATCACACCGGACCCTGAGAGCTTACGAGCCTGCCTCTGAAGGATCCTGACAGGAGTAGATTGCAGTACGTATAGTGAGAGAAAAAACAGAGGTTTAGCACAGAAGTTATTTTTGCGAGATGGTCAGCAGAGACTCCATAAGAGCGCTGTGACCTGCGAAGGGACATGACAGCCTTCCTGCTGAGTGCACCAGAGATGGGATAACTGTCTTACATCTGTGAGCACGACTACCCCCTACTCATGGCATTTTTATCATTCTAAGGAAAGGGGAAAAAACAGACACACAGTTTTCAAAGTACTGGCAAAATATCCCTATTCCTGAATCCTGTTTCATGGTTAAAAAGCAGATCTATATTCCTAACCTTGAATTTTTTCTGTGTCCAGAGCACCAACATTAGCTCCAGAAGGCAGGACCCATAGTGATGATTGGCACTAGTGAACTGCTGTAGTGACTAGGAGCAGGGGGAGAACAAAATTATCAACTTACATCAACTGGTGGAAGTGCACCACAGGACCTTTTGAAAGACAGTAAATAACTCCTCCAACAAAGCATCATGCATGAGGATCCTGAGCAAGCATTCGGAGTTCTTCAGAGGGCACATGCTGGTGGCCATGCCCAGGACTACAAGGTATGAATGGCAGTCCTTAGCAGAAGAAATGACAAGAAAAAGAGAGGGGGAGGTAGGTGAGGGGGAGGAGAGAACAGTCCCAGAAACTCTCAGGCTGCCATACATGCCTGTGGTTATTTAAGATGCCACAGATTAACAGAGAGGTAAATCTGCATCACATACAGAAAGCAAATACTTGACATCTTCGTAACTAACTAAACGGTTAGTTGTGTGATTTTATCTTTGTTACTGAGACATTAAAATGTGGAGAAGATACGTGAAAATTCCAGCATAACTCTCTGGGAATAATCAGTCACAACAGAGATTCAGTCACTATATAACATGGAGAAGGTTTTCAGCTGTTCTCCTGCTGAGAGCAATGAACACCGACCCTTTGGAAAAAATGTGATCTGTTACTTGGGTTCCAGGTGGCCACTCTTCAGTGCCAAGCTCTTCTGGGAAATCTAGTGCATAGGGTTTAGTTTTCAGGGAAGGACCACTACATACTTTGCACTAGCAGTTACTTTTTGAAATTGAGTTTACTGACAGTGGAAACATTCAAAAGAAAAGGAAAATTAAAAATCACCTACAGATCTTTTGATGTACATCCTGAAACCTCCATTCTCTCTGATGTGTAACTATCACCACACAGCCTCGGAGAGCTCAGAAAGATGATGTTTCTAAGTTACACACAACTTCCCAAGAGTGGTTTATATTACAACCAAGTCAGCAGCTGAGATGAGGATGACCTTTTGACTACAACCACTGCTCCCCTCACAAGTAATTTCTCCAGAGCTATATTTCTCTGCTTTATCTTAGCAGATGATACTATTGCTGCTGCCAATGCTACCCTAAAATTCCTTTTATCTATTTTCAAGCTGTTATGTGCCTAATAATTATAATGTAAATGTGCTTTTATAGCTACTGGGCAATTCTTGTTTTTTCTCTCTTCATAATAAATTACTCATATTAAATTACAAACAGCAGCCTGAGGCTATAGATTTGATACCCAGAGGCTATTAAAAACTTTCAACCTCATGTCTGACAACTGGGGAGTTAGACAAACATCCTCACGTATGTTACAGTTACAATAAAAGTGATAGTTATCTTTGTATTATAAAGGATCTTAACTACCCTGCAAATTTATTTTTCTTAAAATTTTATGAGGACACAAAGCTACATTTTATAGCTTTTATTATTGTTTTCAATACGGTATGGTTTGTAACACCATCACGCAAGTCTGAAATTAACATTTTTTTTCAATTTTTATTTTTGTTTTTTACATTGGCAAAGAAATATTCAGGGCCTCTAAATTCCTCACTCTTCCTCAGTCCGCAATAGTGCTGAAAGTACTGCTATAGTTGTTTTCAAGGTTTGCTTCTTAGTGGATGAGAGCATCATAGAATTCTACCATAATTTTTATTTTTATTATTTTATACTGGCTTATTTAAACCGATGCAAGGAATGTGAGGTTGCATACAAGTTTAAATGACATTCATGTTGTTTTCATTCCAAGTCATCAAGAATGACTCCAAGTTAGAACAAAAATAAACACATTTCAAATGGTCTTAAACATCAGACAAGCCAATTGGCATAAAAACGCTTGATGTTAAGCTAAATGCAACTTTCTTGGGCAAACAAAGCTATAGCCTATGAACAGATTAACCCTGGCAAATCAAGCGGGCGCAAGAAAGCTGCAAAGACTATGACGTAGCTCCTGAAAGCAAGAAAGGCCTACTCCGATGGAGGTAGATAAGACAATTGTTTCTATGCTTCCAAGTACGTCCTTTGCAACGCGTGATCTGCTCCTTTGCGCACAAACGCCGCGGTGCCATTTACGCCAGCTCTGCAGGTTCAGCTCCAGCTTTCCATTTAGGTATCCACGGCTGCAAAGCCGTGAGGTATGAAATGCATTTAATTTGTGAAAGTAGGATGAATACAAAAGTAGATCTATTCTGATGGCAAATATTTTATGAACGGCTAAATCAGCTTTAGCCACTTGGAGAAGTCTTTTTAAAGCAATGAATTTAACAGCTATTAAAGAGCTGTTTGATTTGGAACATACAGAGATGATTAAAAAAGCACCTACAGCCCTTTTTATTCTTATTTTCACGGGAATATACAAATATCCTGCCACAACATAGCGTTCAAGAGCACCACAGTTTAAAGTGAAAGTGCTCTGTGGTAAGTCGTGCAAAATATTTTGTCTTTATTTACCCGAATGCAGTCTTATCAATGCACCAGAAAAGTGTTTGAACTCCTTTTTATAAAAAAAAAAAATCTGTGAGGTACATATGTTTTATCATAGAATCATAGAAGTTTTGATTTTGTATCGGATATTTACACTGCTGTACTGGACAATTATGCTGTAAATATTGGATATTTACATTGGAAGCACATCAATAGACCCTCAATATTAGAAAATGTGTTGTGGATTTATTTTTTTTTCTTTTCTTTTCTGGAAGAACACCTGTTCTCTTTAGCTCTGACCCAAAACTACACAGGGATATGAATATCTCAGAGAAAAATATCTACCTCTCCTCTGTGACTTACTTAATTTTCATCTCAATTGCTGGGAAGAAAGAGGGGAGGGGGTAAAAAAAAAAAAAAAAAAGACAAAACAAGACAGAACAGAATGATATTTGATAGACAACAAAGATAAAGACCTTTACACAAACAGACCTTATTGTATGAAAGTAGTTTAGCTAAATATAATGGAGATTACATATCTGCATAATGTTCACACAGTCTTGTCTTTCTCTTGAGATTCAGTAGAGGCATGTGTATTTTCTAGGTAAAACATCACAAACTGTTCAAAAAACAAAAGGTCATATATAGCAAGTGGAAAAGAAACAATATTTGGAAGCACAATACCTGCGGTAAAATAAGTTGTTATGAGGTCATTTTTCAGAAAAACTTCATATTTCCCTGTTGTTCTCCAGGAGTATTTAAAATAACAGCTATTCTTATGAAATAAAATGTTCTTAAAATGAATATAAAGCAGTTTAAATCTGTCAGACCAAGAGAGAAAAATCAAAATGTATATGGGCAGAAGGAAAAGGGGGTATTTTTTCCCTTAATATTTCCCTAATAGATTATTCCAAACATGTTAAGCTGCTTTCAAGAAATCTAGGTGACTCTAGAAAGATTATGCAAATAATTATCTCATTTCTACTCTTTTTTGGTGAAGTACCTCCACCATTTTTAACATAGCGAAGTCCCAGCAGCCCCTATCTCTACCACACAGCTGGCAAGCATATCTAAAGGATTATGTATAATACGCATGTGAGCCCATGAAGCAAATGCATTTATTCAGAACTGAAGTAGGAAAGCTTCAGTTCTCTAGCCACACAGCAAAAATGCTTAAATAAATTTTTATTTTTCTTCTATCCTTTTCCTCAAATCCCAACCTCTTGCTACCTGCACCTTCATTCTCATGGTAAGGTTAAAGCATCACCAAAACCACCCTGCTCCCTGCCAAACCAGTGCATACTTGAAAAGGAGTATTTTGTGGTTTCTGGATGCACCATTTTTTTTTTTTTTTTTATTTTTTTTTTTAATTAAAACTAGATGGATGTACCGAATCCTTTCTTTTCTCCTCCTTAGGTAAGTATTTGTCACTGACCTTTGTGAGAGTTACAGACATCCATCAAGACAAGGCTGCTGTGCATTCACATCTGCCAGGATCTAAGAGTATAATTCATTCTCCTCAAACTTATTCCTGGGCAAGAAAATGTGCAAATGCTATTCTAAACACAGAAACTACAGCTAAAGCAAAAAAACCCACAACCAACTAACCAAAAAAACCAAACCTGCTGACTTTTCAATGACTGCTTATCCAAGCAATTAATACTTTGGATCATTCATCACTGTTTTAGAAATACTATTATCACAGATAGGACAATCCCTTAAATATAGTGTCCAAACTCCAACTTTTATGATGTGCAGTTTCACTTAAGTATTTCACTCCATTGTTGAAAGTCCTCAATGAATGTGAATGTGGGTGGGTACATCCCCATTTCAATTCCTCTTTGGAAACAGATGACTTGTTTTGAAAGTTCAGGACTGAAAACTCTGCAAGGGATCCAGTATTAAGGCATGGCAACTGGTTGGATTTTTGTCATATTTTATACTGTTTGGATTCCCCACAGAGTTTAGCTCACACCTTACACACCAGCAATAGCACTAGCTAGAGAAAGATGAGGTTTTATTTTATGGGCAAATTCAACCAGAACACTTGAAACTGAGTGGTTCGTGTGCTGATAGCAATCAGGTGAAGACAACGTGAAGCCTACACACCTACTTAGCTTCCAGAAGGGGTTTTGTCATCTGTGTTGAAGTCCATGCTGCCACAACTAGGATATCAGTGGTGTCCAAGAGGGCTAGGGACATTCTAACTACCCTGCAGTTATGGGCAATCCACTCCAAGGCACTGCTGGTAGTACTAAGTGCTGAGCTACTGACGCAGGAGATTTCCCCATCTAAACCATGTCAGCACAGAGCTCACACAGACGAATGCTACTGTTACACTTCTGCATCAGATTTTTCTATTGTCTTATTACATAATTTGCACCTGTAGCTTTATCCTGCTTCCCAGTACCAATACCCAAAAAAGACAGCAATTGCACTAAAGTTTGCTACTAAACCCTAGCACACTGGTTTTCAATCTTTGTCCATTTGTGAGCTCCTAAATATCACTCAGTGGAAGTGTAGATCCCATGCTGTGAATGTCAGTCTACTGGCTAGTAAGTCTGCCTTGCTTTGCTGTCCTGCTCAGATCCCTCTGAGGTGCAATCCCAGAAAATGCTCGGTTGACAGCCCTGTCATTTGGCTTTCTGAATCTTCCCCAGTCTTCTTGTTATTCTCATTCTGTATTTTCTACCACTATTTTTAAGAATCAAAATCACATGCAATAACAGCATCTCCAGGCTTTTGAAAATGAACAGACTGGGTCCTTCACCTCTCACATTGAGCTGTCCACAAACAAGGTAAGTCAACCCCCATGGACTTCAAAGCCCCTGTGGCGAGATGGATCCTGACACCTGACAGAGGCAGAGATAGCCCTTGATTGTGTGGCCACATCTCTGTCACCGCAGGCACAGCCTGGCTCTAGCAGAGTGAGCCTAGGGAGAACAGATAAAGATGGCTTAGCTGTCTCAGTGCTAAAGAGCAGACTGAAGCATATACATACCCTCATCTGACCCACTTTGAGATAATCAGATAAAGCACAAAGTGAAGCAAGTATTACTAACTCATGGCTATTGTAACCTTTGCTTCCTCACTGGAATTACTTCCCTTGACCTACCATCCGTTTCAGAGTATTCTTTAATCTTCTTGAAATTAGAAATTTAAATGTGGGCTTGAAAAAAGAAGGAAAAAAGAAAGAGGTGATAATTCCACTGAGAGACAAATCTTCGGCTGGTATAACTAGATGTTGATTTCTGTCAGCCAAGGATCTGACCTGGGAGGCCAAAACTGAAAAGATGCTCTTACCAGAGGGGTTAATTCAACCAACTCTTTTAAAATGCAAATTTTCTGCTTTTTGCTTTTCTTGATTTCAAGCACAGCAAAGCAGGGGCTGTAATTAGAGAATGGGTAGTCGGCACTGTTCACCAGTTGTGCGTAAGCTTTAAACTAATAACTCAGCAATTAGAAGAAAAATGAGCAGTAATTACACACATTTTACTCACTGCTAGACAGATGGAACATTTTCTGCTCGTTATTGGCAAACTGTCACTGCGTTTATTTCATTTTTAGTGTTTACTGTTTGTTGTAGTTTGATTAGGAATAATTACAGGCTAGGAAAAATATGAAAGAAATGAACAGCCATGTCTTTTTGACATCTTTAAAGCAATACAACCATTTCTTCCCCCAGTTTCTCCAAGATGAACATACTCTCTTTTCAAACCTTTATTGAAATCAGGCTGCACCTTACAGAGCTTGGTGAGAAAGCGGGGTAAGACAGTGCAGGAAAGGCCACCTTCTCCAGAACGGCTTGCTCAAACACTGATCGGCTCACAGTCAGCTTCCCTAGTGGGCACTGCTCCATATTGCTAAGCTATTGCACAAATTGGTTTATATTTATCACAGCTACTAGGCTTTAGTCAAAAGCGGCATCTGAGCCAGATCACAGTCACAGGGTGGGAGCTGCATAGAACCGTCGGTGCTGTTACCCCAGGTAGGCAGGTATGGAAGAGGCAAGACCTCATTTACACCAAGTTGTTGGAGCTTGCTTCCCTGTCCCCTCCCATCTATTTCTGGATTATTGGGTCTTCATGTCGCCTTACTCCCAATCTTTTGGGATAGTGTGGGGGAAGAGAACAGGTGAGTGTCATCTGTGGATGGACTGGGCTGCAGAGCCAAGTATTCAGAGTGGAAGCCAGGCACTTGGAGAGATTTCCAAGTATTGTTATGCCTGGTGCAAAGCATCAACTGCCTATTTCAATTCTGTTCACAAGAAAATTTTCTAAGACCTTAACTGAAACACATACAGAAAAACAGACTGAAGTGTTCAGGTCAGAGTTCGCTTGCTTTCTCACGAAGTCCCAGTATCACTGAGATGCTTGCATAGCCCTTGCCTGCCCTGCACCAGACTCCTGGATATTGCTAATAATTATGGGTTTTTATAGAGTAGTGGATGGGGAAAAAGGCAATACAAATGTTCATATCGATACATCCTTCTGACATTATAGACTTATCACATCTTGTAACGAGGTGCTAGGGTGTATGAGGTAGATCAAGCCTGCTTTGCCTCAGGAATATATTCAGTGATTTAATAGGTCTAAAGGCCAAGGTCCAAACAACCACTTATGTGAAGATGTCCTCTGTTTCCCTTCAACTATTTCCAGCACAATTTTCTTCATCAGCTCTCTAACCACCCCTCCTTTCTTTTTTTTTTCTTTTTTTTTTTTCTTTTTTTTTTCAACTAAAAGGTCAAAGCACCAAACCTGAAAAATAGACAGATGAATTTCCCAGCAATTAGCATGGGATTTGAATGTTGGCAATGAGGTGCATCACTGAAATTGATTTAAATTCACTGGTATTGACACATATAACCCTACACAGTTGAAAGAATCATGGTGCTAATGAAGTTCTAAGAAAATCTGAACTATTTTGATTATAAAATACAGCTTCTAACTTTACATAAAGCAGCAGTGGATAATCTCCCATTTACTTTAGACATGTAATGTCTTGGAAAAGTTTCCCTTCTTTATGGTAGCATCTTTAAAGCAACAAAATTTCAGCACAGCTAGTAAATCCAGTATTAGCCAGGTGGCATGGACAACCTTATAGTTGGAAAAGTTTTCCTGCTGCTAGCCCTTTTGCCTGGTACAGAGCTGCTAGGCACTGTACCTACCTCTCCCTCTCACAATTCCTAGCCAGTGGTTTTCTCAGCAAATGAGAAAGTAAGTGGGTTCTCTATCATGCCATAGCAGTAAAGTGAACATGAGCCAACTACTGCACATGGCATCACATCAAGCAGCATATGCAAGCCCTGAAATGTACAGTCACCATGAGACAGGTTTCCCCCAAAAAAGTAAGATTAGCTTTGAATATATATGATTGTTTAGTCTTTTCTCTTCTGAGTACCCATTAGTTATATCTTCAAGTCTTTCTCCAGAGTACTGAGCGCTGGATACTTGCCTTATTCTATACTGCCGTCTGAAAGACCAAGCAGAGACTCTAAAAACCCTAGAGGCAATGATGGTAAGGAAAAAAACCCCAACACTGCAAGATTTGTAATGTCACTACAGCAGCAAGGCAGAGCTGTAGCTTGCTGCGGCAGGAGAAAGCAACAAAATAGTAATGGTGAAGAAATAGAAAAAGCATGAAAAATGGCTGAAAGAGCAAAGCCTGTACAATAAAAGAGGACTTCAAATGACATAGCAAGATCACAACTGCGAGGCACTGGCGCCTTCATGTATTGAGCCAAGTGTTACATGTGTAGCTAATATGGAAATTTCTAAAAAAAGGAGAAGAAGAGTGCAGCATCAGGGTTATATTTATTCAGCCTTATGATGGAAAGCTATTTTAACCAGGTGGGGAACTGGAAACTAACTGGCCCTTATTTCTGCAGTTGGAACCAATGTGACCCAATGGAGCTGAGATACTACATCAAGTCAAGCTTCCTCCCAGCAAACAACAACTAGAAATTGTCCTTGCAGTATTATGCACTACTTGAACACTTGGGAGCACACTTCCACCAACCACAAGGTATAACATCAAGGTCAGGGCACTGCATTTTTTTTTAATACTAAATTCATAATAACTGCAGTTGATATTTCACTTCAGCTGTGCTCTAAAATGAAAAAAAAATTGTCATTTTCAATAAAACTTGGAAAAAAGAATTTTCCTCATAGTAACAGAAGGAAAAGAATTTCTTTCTAGTTGTAAAGCTGTGTTCTTAATGATATTTAATTACATACCCTTAATTACACCTGGCACTCTCCATCTTTGGCTCCTAAGGATTTTCCTAGTAAGATGATTAATGTGCATATAAGTGTAGAAAATTTCAAAACTAGGGCTTTGAGAGTTGCTTAACCTTGGTACTAATGTATGGCAAACTCAAGCATCTGTACACCTATACCTGGGCTTCATTTCTTTATTGTACTGTATCAGTAGAATGATATGCTGATAATACATATACATTACACAGAGTGGTAAAAAGAGCTCTAATTACTTTTATGTCCTGTGACATTTGCTTCAAGTTTGGGTTTTTGTTGGGTTTTTTTTCTCTAATTAAGGTTTTGAACCAGGACTCCAAGCTGAAGCACAGATTTCAGACACTGTTCATTGCATCTACACAGGAATAGTTAAATAAAAATAGAAATTTTTATAAACGTGCTATACCAATTGAGTGCTATAAATAGCATTCAGTAAACCTCAATAAATCTGAAGTAAGTACGACAAAATTCTTGTTAGCTGGCAGACCCCAAAGGCATCTCTCTTATCTATGTTTTCACATTACAATCCTCTAATTTCTATTCTGCTCCTGTATGTACTAGTTTTGCAAAGGGAGATGCTCAGAGCATCAGAATTGTGTTTCATGAGGGCCTGCACAGGATCGTGCATTATTAATTACTATATAATTATGCTACATAATGTTTTAAGAGTACTCCTGGATGACTTTCAGAGCAATTTTTACAATGTCCCACTTACGTTCTACAGGATAAACTTGAATTTTAGGAGCCCAATAAGGACTGACTTATTTTGACCAAAGGTTTTTTTGTTTTAAAGATAGTATTAGCAGGACAGACAGTTGATATATATAAGGCAAGGGCAACAATAAGACAGTCTTAGTAAAAGATTTTGCAGCAATAGCACTAGGCCATGTAAGAAAAAGTTGAAATTTGATTCTAGAGTAAGGACTTTGTTTGAGTTGCATGAGAGTTGTGATGCTCAGTTCTTGTGTCTGGGTTGCATAAGATAAAATGAAATCTACATTCTAGTGTTGTGGCACACCAAATAGCATACTGTGGTTTTTTAGAGATAATTTTATGTATCTTTTGACACAAAAAGGTATCTAAAACTACTTTGTTCTAATTCCATCCCATCTACACCTGTAGCAGCAGTCACAGAAGCCCACTGGCTAGGAAAATAAATAAATAAATAAATAAGCAAACCCCTAACCCAGCTGACATAATCTCTTTGATAAATAAACTATCTGGGAAATAAGCAGCCACTGTCTGGTTCCTTCACAATAATTTCAACAATGTACAATGTATTTCAGCTTACAAATTGAAAAACCCCTCACTTTCACTACTAAAGTTATAGAGACACAGTTTATAGCCACATTACTACAAACAGTGCTACAAGTCAAACAACCTTTGAGAAACCAAAATTATTCCTTGGCAAATAGACTGCAAGTCATGGCACACAAATTGAAACTTCTTTAGGTTATTATGCAAAGCAAGTTGGTTTTTTTATTTTATTTTAGGCATAGGAAATACAAAACCAAAGCCAATGCATGGATAAATTATGAATGAGAATATATAGTTAAAAACTTCTCTTGCAATAAAATAGAATCCTTTGCTAGATATTTAATGATACCTTATTTAGAAACCATTTTAAGACAGTTTAGTTCACCTTTTCTGATTGAAACATTTATACAGTTACAGTTTTTGTAAAGCCTAAATTCACTATCAAAATGTGACTGCTTATCTCAATTCCAAATATGTGAAAAAGTGCTTTAAATGACATGAAAACTTGAATGAATAGCAGTTTGTTAGGGAGAAAAGCAGGACTAGAGAAAAGAGAAGGTCACCAATCAAGTAATATGTACAAATAAGGTTTACTTCAGTGGAAGTACAACACAGTTACATTTCCTTTTACTCTTCTAAACAATACTCACATGGGCTCAGTGCAAGTATTTATGAACTGGTTATTGCTGACTGTGCTAGAACACCAACTTCTTTGCTGAGCAAACTAAACAAATTGTTCTTCCAATATTAAAGCATATATTCCCTTCTCCAGTTCTGACTCAGCCTTGAGTGAAATAATATTTCCAATGATTAAAGAGATAGATGACCAAGGTAATTTCACTGCCAACTTGTCTTCTTTCAAAGACTGATCCAAGGTAACACCTTTAATGGTTTGTTTTATTAATGTGCTTTGTCAACTTTAATTATTAACCTTTATCCATAAAGACTGTGTCCTAAGGGTATTCAAGTTAAAGGGTATTCAAGATTTCCACTTAAAATGAAGTGAATAAGAGGAAAAGCAACCCACAGTTATTTGTGCATGCAGTAAACAAAGGTGATTATGAAAAACTTTCAGTATATCCAGTAAATTCAAGCTCAACTCTCCCTTATGACTTTATCGGGTGCCAAGATACCTCTGTTTAGTGAGATTTGCTTAGCTTCATCCCCTTTACATGACTTCGGTATACTGGTGGATGAAAAATTGGACATGAGACAGCAATGTGCACTTCCAGACCAGAAAGCCAATTGTATCCCAGGCTACATAAAGAGAAGCATGGCCAGCAGGTCGTGGGAGGAAATTCTTCCCCTCTACTCCACTCTCATGGGACACCACCTGGAGTACTGCATCCAGTTCTGGGGTTGCCGGTATAAGAAAGGCATGGACCTGTTGGAGCGAGTCCAGAGGAGGGCCACAAAAATGGTCAGAAGGTTGGTACACCTCTCCTGTGAAGACAGGCTGAGAGAGTTGGGGCTGTTCAGCCTGGAGAAGAGAAGGCTCCGGTGAAACTTTATTGCGGCCTTTCATTATGTACAGGAGGCTTATAAGAAAGATGGAGAAAAACTTTTTACCAGGGCTTGTAGTGACAGAACAAGGGGCAATGATTTTAAACTGAAAGAGGTTAGACTTAGATTGGACATAAGGAAGAACTTTTTTATGATAAGGGTGATGAGGCACTGGAACAGGTTGCTTAGAGAGGTTGTGGATGTCCCATCCCTGGAACTGTTCAAGGCCAGGGTGGATTGGGCTTTGGGCAACCTGGTCTAGGGGAGGGTGTCCCTGCCCATGGCAGGGGGGGTTGGACTATATGATCTTTAAAGGTCCCTTCCAACCCAAACCAACAACATTTAATTACCAACAACATATAAAGAGTAGAAATTAATTTTGAAGAAATTTATATACTCCTCAAAGATGTGGATAATGCTCTGATATGACTTACTGGTCGAGGAAACTGTCATTCTTTTATATTTGTTTCTCCCATTTTATGCTGAAGGATTAAAGTAAAGAAGGATCTTTCCTCTCAGAATATGTACATAATTGTTAGTGCTACAATGAGTTACTGATCTTTGCTTTACAAACAAAATAGGTTCATTACTGCTAGTCTTAACCTTCAAATTTTGTTGATCATCCCCCAAAAACAGCCCTAGCCTTAAGTATTTCAATATGCTTTTAAGAAGGTGGTTTGTAAAGGGTTTCAACAGCTTTAGGCTCAGATTGTGCCGCATATGTGTCTTCAGTGGTTCTTGCACTAAGACATCTAGATATGTCTGTTACATTCAAAAAGAGTGGTTAATATCAGCAACATAGTTTGCTGGAAGCTGAAGTGGAAAGACAGTTGAGCCCAATCCTGTTTGCCACTCCAGATAGATATATCTTTTTTCTTTCTTTTTTTGTTTTTTTTTTTTTTTCTCCCTCAAGGAAGCCAACTCCTTTCAGTTGAAGTATATGTATGAATAAAGGGCATTATTAGCACAGAGAGTTTCCAGGGTTCAAGTATAAGTGACCTCCTTGTGAACCAATAGCAGTGTTTAACTAACAAAAATAGGATGGAATTATGTCCCCACTGAAGTCAAAGGACATTCACAAGTCACTTCCATCTCCACACTCAGAAAAAGGCACTCACCTGCCCTACTGAGAGGATGTAACTCCTTTTCCCTTTACCTCTTCATGTAATTTTTCTCTCTTAAATTACATCGAGAAACACTAGGGTTTGATTGTTTTCTTGGTCTCTTCCCTTGAGCACTGACCATTGCAGACCTTCACTACAGCTGAAGAAAGAGCAGGAGGGGATACTTCTAACTCCTTACACTCCTTTGCTGCCTGACTATTCATACTGATTCCAGGTCAATTACTCAGCACAGCCTCACCGGTGGGCTCCAGGTTTTATTACCAAGAGGAACCAAAGGAAAATCTTTGCCAGCTTATTCTACAGCTTCTTTGAAAACACACATTTAGAAATGCACAGAATGAAGTGAAGCCAAGAGGAAAAACAAACCAAGAAAAGACTTTTACGGGGACTATGTTACCACTGGGGGAGAGAGGCTAGCAAAGGAAAGTTGCCTTTTTAACTCCAATTTTTTTAATATGAGAAGAGTCTCTCATAGAGTTGACAAATGTAAAACAGATGTTCTCTAAGTATAACCACTTAATGGTCTTTCCTTCATAAAGAATTAATCTGCTTGCTTCCCTTGCCTTATTAACATTTTTCTCCCCTTTTTTCTTCTACCTAGAGCTTTTGTAACGGTGAAGAACAGAAAGGTACTAAACAACGCCGAAGATATTGACGAATGTGTTTGATTTTATGGCCTGAAAAAATTGTGCATGGGAAAATTTCAAAACTGGTACAGATTATACTAGTAGATGCCACACAAAAAAGAATGAGGAGCAGGAAACATTACTTTAAAGAAAAAAAAGAGAGAATTTTACCAGCAAGACAACTGGATGAAGGTCAATGTTAAACTGAACAGATGCTGTCTTGCCAACAGACTCTTGTAATAGCTGCTCTAAACCAGACACCAGTATAACAGCTAATATGAAGTTATTGATGTTACTAATTGTACTGTGTCACATATTGTACCATTGTTCTGTCAGGTTCCTGAAGAAATTTCTGACAAATACAGTACTTACACTTTTCAGCCAGCTAGCAACATTTTAACATGCCATTCTGTGGAAGAATTGTCAAAATCTAAGGTATTTTGAAAAACTTGCTTCATTATGAACTAGTCCACTGTCACACACAAGAGCATTTCATTCCCCTGTCTGCGATCAGAAAAGAAAAAGAAATAATTAGACATAGGAAAAAAATGTAGAACAGAGGCATTTTTCATTCCACTTAGTAGCTACCAGATACATGACAGGACCAGACAGAAATCCCAAAGAGAAATCAGCCACATGGTGGTGGCCAACACTTTCAGAAACATTATCCTATTTTGCACTTAGAGATACAGGCTGGCATCCAGCAAGGTTTTCAAAATAGCTGGAGGGCACTTAGGCACTTGTGTCCCATTTATTTAACTGCCTACCTAAAGGTCATAGAGAAGACCAGTGGAGAAGTTGGGAACGGAACTCAGATTTTCTGAGTTGCTCTGAACCAGATGATGACTCTTTGTACACTTTCCCTGCGATCAGCATTTCACACTATTCACTGCTATGAAATATAGCTGAGTATTAAAGGTCATTTTATTTTTTTTGGCGGGATTATAAGCAGAAGTGTTCTTAGATAAAGAAAAACAACTAGCTACTTTTGCCCTGGAGTACAAAAAGCAACCTGAGAAGAGAGCTTTCCAGCATGATTAAATAAAATAAGGTCCTTTGTCAAAGGTGCAGCATCTATTGCAGGAAGAGCTGAAGAAGCTTTCTGCTGATTCACTTGCTGCCTCTCAAGACTGAATTATGAGCCCTGTCTCAGAAAAGAAAAAGAAGTTGTCATCAGATGTTTTTTCATGGAGATTATTCATGGATATATATATATTTTTGGCTTATTTGCACTTGAAGGTTAAAAGAGAATAATTGTGGATGAACACATACTTTCCCTGGCAAGTAAAAAAAGAATTTTAGTCACACTTTCTGTGCAAAAGATCTGGAACGCAAAGTCAGAGTCATGCTCAAAGTAAGATTTAATCTTTGATTTCATGGTGTCCCCCTCTAAATAGGAGTGCATTAGAAATGTTCACAACCACAGCTTTTGTTGGCTGGCTTCACAACCTTGTTGCCAAAACTCATCCATACAAACACCTTACCACCGACTGACTGTCACAGGACAGCTTATGAGGGGGGCAATGAGGAAAAGTGGGAAGATGGTTCTAGGTTATGTTTCTTGCAATTAATTTGGTAAGGTTGCAGTGAAAAAAAAAAAAAGAAAAAAAAAGAAGAAAAAAAAGAAAAAGGCAACAAAATTTGGTAGCAAAGACCAGATCTAAAGCACAAAAAGAAGTGGGATATCACATCTTTTTTAGACCTTAGCAGAAAAATGAAAACAAGGTGGTATTCTTGAATCAGCAAAGCCACACAATAGCTATTCATCTGGTATTTCTGAATGACTCACAGCATTCTCTGTCCAGCATTTGGAAATTGGTATGTTAATGCCTTACTTGGTAAATATGGCATGTCTGGGCCTAAACTGGTGTTGTATTAATTAGTGGGGGTAAATATGAATATGTGCCTGAAGAAACAGAGATAGCCAAGCTAAACAAAGTCCATTTTAAAGGGCAAAGTGCATTCCATATTCTACACAGGGCTGTGGATAAGTAGAAAGGTTGATATTAGATAAAGATGCAAAGCTAGGAAAGGTTTCTTAGTTTCAAAGGCAATGGGTGCCTGGGAAATTGAACACAGAGACTGGATTATACAGCTGAGGACTCAGCTGAGCAGTCCACAGAATTGGAAAATTGTCTTTCTTTTGATTATTGATGTACATGGCTGATTTAATAAAAAGAATCTGGATGATGCATAGAATTGGAACCTCCATGTACTCCCTACCCAGAACAGAATAAATCCGCTTTCAAATATACTTAATATGGAAAGAGTTGACTAAGATGGACAAGGTTAACACTCGGGGCGGGGGGGGGGGGGGGTAGCTGGGGAAGGCTGACTATCAGGAAAATAATGTGCACTGACTGAACCGACGGTAGAAAATAAGAGTGTTGTGGATTTATGAGTGAATTTATGTAAGTATTTGTCAGTGAGAGTGAATCTGGTTGACTTCCCAGAAATACCAAAGTACAAATAGGAGATTTGTTAAACTAGTCCACTAACATTAATATCCCATCAGAGACAATTATTTGTGATACCATTGTCCTAGGCATAGAAAAAAAAGAAAAATAGAAAGGACCTAGTACCACATACATGTATATAGGGAAGGCCAAGCCATGATCTTTACAAGACCTTCCAAAAAATTATCAATCCTCTCTGCACCCTCCTGACATATCTTCCCAAGAGTCCCAAACCACACTGTTCACCCAGTGCACCTGACCCCCTTCCCACTGCACACCAATATTGCATCACTCCAAAGCAAGTGCTCGAACCACAGAACCCTCCCTCCACCTTCCTGTTATACCTCCCAGAGCCAAGGATCCTTGCCCTCCCTCCCTTGGTCTCCTCTTTCACCCTTTGCCATCCTAAAATCACCTCAGTGCCAGTCCCCCAATAGCAGGAGAGGGGAGCCACACGCTAACCATCACCCCACATTTCATGGCCCATGAGCCATTGCCCCCACCCCTTCCCAGGCTACGGTGTTTGGCATAATAAAGCTCTCCCTGGCACCACCACCAAAGTTCATTGTCTTGTATGATAAAGAACCAGCCTTACGAAGCTCAGTTAGCATTAACAACTCAGCATACATCAATTGTCTCTGGAAGGGTGCAGACATTTATTCCCTATAATAAAGTCTGAGGAAAGTGAAGTATACCTGAAGTAACTATGAATACTGAAAAATTCTTCACCTTCCTGTGGCAGATGCTGCATCTTCAAACAATTTCATTTTGTTCAGACAGTTGCTTTTAGCCAAGTTGTTTCAAGACAGTCAGACCTATAAACATTGTATCTTGCCAAGACATAAGACATAAGATAGACTTATAGTTTCAGTGGTGGCCATCTGAAGAACAGGCTACTGAAGCCCCACCAGCACACAGCTTAGATTTTATACTTATATTTAAGCTATTATATGAGAACATCTGCAGGCAGTTCAGGGAAAAGCGTTTAAATACAGATCTGCAAGCAAATCTAGAGCTCATATCACTTTAGTGACCTGATGTATTTAATTGGTAATGCAATGACAAAAAGACTCGGCACAGTGCATATAAACTATCATTTCCAGCAAAGAATGGGGATCCATTTTGTTTAGAGACTGTGCAGCCTTTGTAGATTTTTAGGGAGTAATTATAGATTCCTAAAACAGAGCAGTGCAAAATGTTCTTTAATGCACTTCAGAGATTTGTTAGGGTTGTAACCAGATCATAGGAATTATTCCATTTCAAACTCCATGGCAATGGGTTGAGAACATGTCAGAGTGGAGGTATAGTTAGGAATGAACTGAAAGGAAAACTACTTTTTGCTGCAGAGGTACTGCAAAACACCTACAAAAGCTCTCTAGTCCTATCCACATAGATTTCAAATACACTGGAAAATTCCATAAGAATAAGATCTGCTTTTGGTCTATGAGGTATTCCTATCCAACTTAAGTTTTATTTTTAGAAAAGCTAAGCTGTCTGCACACTATATCAAGCCTGCTTATCCAACTCTTCCATTTTGATGGATGTATTTAGGTCTATGTGACTAAACTTTGCCCCTTTCCATCCAAGGAAGAAGGAAAACAACATCATTTACGTACCCGAGGTGACACAAACTGTCAAATTCACATATCAAGTCTTGTAATAGAACTCAGTGCACATTTGAATGCCAAGTTTAATAAATATTGTGAAACCTGGAAAGTTCTGGACCTAACCTACCTTGTTGGCCTAAATGGTTAACCAGAACAACAAAATCCCTTCAAATAATTCTGTCAAAATTCTAGTACTGCAATTTGTAGTAATCACTTTCAAATTTCTTGTCATGTAAAATGCTTGCTTTCTTTAAACCTTTACCCATAAAAACCCCATACCTGCAACATATGGAAAATATCTTCATTAAGCTGTAGGTTCATAAGCTCAGCAGCTATGAAGTCTGTCTATCTATTTATTTATTTAGCTTCTATTCTGAACTGCCTCCACAGCTACAGACTGCCTAAACGAGTTAGATCAAACTGAGGCCAGTACATCATGTTCTGATACTGTTGGCCATCTGCAACCAAAAACCATTGTTATTTTGTGTTTTAATTACTTTTGGTTTCATTTTTTCACAAGTTTAATTCTACTTGTCCCATTTCTCTCCCAGTGACACCACCAGTCCCTTCAGCTCCCCAACCCATTTGATATCACTGCATTTCTTTCTATTTTCACAAAGTTTCTAGGCATTCCCTGGTGTGCACTGAGCAAAAAGCTATTGTCTCTTACTCTATCAGTCACTGGGCTGTCAAACAAGCTGGAGGTGCATTATTTTTTTTAATACCTCCTCAAGCTGACAAGATTGAACTAAATTGCATTATTATGTACTTCAGTGCAAAAAAATGGCCTGAACAATTCCTGCAGTTGCCTACACTTGCTTTTTCAGAGAACAGGGCAGTTTATTTTTACAATATCACTACCATCAATTGCCTGTATCTTTCTTCCAGCATGATTGCTTCAGGAAAGCTAATTGTGATATTAAGTATGGTCTTTCTGCCTGTCTGTCCTCAGGGTAAAGAAAAGTCACGAATGAAGCGTGGTATTACAATCAAGCCTGACACATGTACAGAGCATGACCTTCTCTGGGCTCTCAGATATTGTGACTTCCCAAGCCAAAGAGAGATAGCAAAGTTAAAATGCAAATATAAACGATATGGAATATGCTTGATGTACAACCATAATTCAGCAAAAGAACTTTTTCTTACATTTTTTCTGAAAAGAACAGAATTATTACTTTCCCAAGAAGACAAGGCAAATTGTCTGCAGGACTGCAGGATACTTGTATTCTGTAACATTCTGCAGAATTTGTTCTGCGTTCCAAATTGCATGCAGAAATTACAGTTTGAAAAGGATCTTTTCAGAGGAAGGTTGCACTTCTGAAATCCAGTTTAGAATTTACCTCCAGAGAGGTAGAATGAATGGAAGAGCCTCAGCTCAACCCCTCTGGAACACTAGTACACATCACAAAAAGAACTATTTTTAATATAGCTTGACAGATTGGACAATCTCTTCTCTACAAAGCTTTCTTTACAGCTGACATGGAAAATATATCAAAATCAGCCCTTGAGAAGTTGTTCACTCTAGGACAGAAATAAGACTATTATTTTGAAATTAATTTTTTGCACAATTTATACATCTTTCCATGCTTGGCCAACGAATAGACAAATGTTTACACAGAAGCAAATATCCCAACCATGGAGGAGGGCAGGAAGGCAGGGGTATGGGTTGGGGGGTGTCTCGCAGCAAACAAAACACAGAAGCAAATATACTAACCCATGGGAGGGTGATACAACTATCATTACTTCTTTTTTTTCGAGGTACACTTCTCCTATATAAGCTGTATTTTAAGTTTTTGAACAACATTTTCCCGCTGCATGACAAAAAGGCTCTCGAGTTCAGTACCCTGGACAGCGCAAGCATAACACCAGGTTTCTCTCATTTTCTTTAAAAAAGAGACATCCTCGTTGCTCTGAAGAACAGAAATAATCATCTGTGTCAGCACAGCTCATAGCTTTACCCCAGCGATTCAAGTTCATCATTTCTGGTTGTGCTAGAGCACATCTTTCTGCAAGTCATTCCACCTTGAGACAAATGCTAATTGTTAAAGAATTTTTTTCATTGTGAAAATCTTGCATTTATTCCTACTGTCATTGTAACTAGCTTCAGCTTTTGCATTTTATTATCACAGACCTTCTAGTCATTGGCAATACTCAGCAGCTGTTAATAAATAATTTCTACCTAGATAATCAGTAAGAGGCTGAAGAGTGAGTTCCTTCAGTCTCTCATTTTGGGATAGTCTTTCCAGAATCCAGGTCATTTTCTAAACTCTCTCAGACATTTCTTCATCCAGAATACAGAATTCAGCTTTCATCAAAGCTAAGAGCAAAAATATTATGACCTCTTCAATTCTACTTAATCCCATGGTAGCTTAATTGTTTCACCACAACAGTGCAGGGCATGCTGCATGCACACCACCCCAGAACACCTTCCAAGTGAGACTCCATTCCAGCCTATATGCTTGACATACATCCTTTGTTCCTAACAGCATGATCTTCTGTTCAGTTACGTTAAAGCAGCCAAAGCATTCAAAGAAGCCTATTTTATTGAGATGAACATAGTTGTTCTGCATAATTTGGAGCCCCATTGCTATTCCTTCTTCCAAACGTGGTCAGTTCGATGGCTGGTAGCATGGCAAACCCTTACTAGCTTCCATTCATTGGGCTATCCTAAGATATGGAGCAGGAAGCAGAAACCCAACTTCTGCCCCTCCGTACTCGACCCTTAAGGTTGTCCATGCAGATGGAGGAATATCATAATAACTATTAACCCCAATTTGGAGCTGGTGCTCACTTTCTTTTAGGGTAATGCTTGTGCACAGTATGTCTTATGTTATCAAATGCCACCTTGTCAGGACAAGATATCCCTTCTTCACTGCAGAGCATACAGGCCCTCGTGCTGCCAGAGCAATTTGCCAAGAACCATTTCATGTTTTCTTCTAGGCAATAGATAAAAATATTGACAAGCACTAAGCCAAGAAAAGACTGACAGAACATATTGCTTTTGAGGTATGTCGTGTGGCCTGGGGGTTGTTTTTCTAATCTATTTAATAAAGTTCTGTGTAGTTTTTGTATGCTGATAAATGTTTTTAATTACTTCCATGACAGTAAGTCAATTACTTAATGTTACAGTCTATTATCACAGTACTCCTTTTCTAGCATATTTTTGAATCTTAAAAAACTAAAGAAAAAAACAAGTTCTCTGACAAGACCTAGTTTCCATAAAACTGAATATAATGTTGCCATCTTTTTAGGGGTTTTGGTTTGGGGTTTTTTTTGTTTGGTTGGTTTTGGTTTGTTTTGTTTTTTAATCTCAAATCAGCCTTTCTGTGATTCAGAATGCAATTGGCATTTCACTAATACATTTTGAAATAGCATGAAATTAATGTTCTGTACTATATTTTGAGGGAATAAGTAAATCTGATTAGTATGAGACCTCCCTATCGTACACTGCAACTGCACTTTGCTGAAAGCTAGAACTGTATCTGGAATATAAACTAGCTAAAACTTATGGAAGTTATCAGCAAGTTATGCAGAACTATATATAATTATCTGTTAACTAGTTATAGCAATAAGTTGAGGCAGAATTATTGGCTGGGGTGGGGAGCAGGTTGGCTCGAGTATGGGAAAGTTTCTCTATTCTTACTCTAGCTAACTTTGGAGGGTTGAAAGCAATTGCTGAAGGCCAAATTTTGAGGTGCTTAAGTCTATCTGGAAAAGGAGAATGAAAAGAAATTTATGCGTAGCTATATATACCTGGATTTTAAAAATGCAACAATGTTCCTTCTGTTTTACATGTTACAATATTTTGAGAGTACTCCTCAACCTCTTTCTTCTTCATTGCTACATTTCCATTGAAAGTTTGGTAGAGAGAAAACTTTTTTTTTTTTTTCTTATGTCAACATGATACCAAAGCAGGCTTTTGCTTGGGGTTTGGTTCAGTCCTGTTCAGAGGATAAATTTATGCTCAACATATTCAGAAATGTCCCAGGACTTGAATGAAGGAATCTCACTCAGTAAAACAAATAAAACTGGCTTTTGGTCACATAAGTAATTTTTCTTATAAAAGCTTAAATGCCATTCTTAATACATGATCCTAGTTTCAGCCAACTGTAACATAAGGACCATTTTCCAAAGAACCAAGTATTGCAAAGCTTTAATTTTCAAGTCAGAGCTTACAGTAATCACTAATGCATTATAAGGACAGCAAATTGCAAAGCAGTTATAGAAGCAAAGGAATAGAGCAAAGAACAATGATAATCCTATATTTTATCATCAAGAGTCCAGCAAGACTTTTGTTGAAACTTGGAGACCTTCAGTCAACCTTAAGCACTGTGTCCAGTGTGCTTAGATTTATTTCTACTTATTCTTCTGCTGCATTCAATGAACTAACAGCCACTCCACCATACAGAAAACATAGAATCACTTTTACAAATATACTTTTGAGTTTTCTGTTATTATCCATATATGCATGACATTGCTGCCTGAGCAGCTGAGATGATTGGTGTCCTTTGTACTGCATGCTGTACGCACATGTAATGAAAGGTAGTACCTTTTTCTTTAAAAATTAAAAAAAAAAAAAAGGAAAAAAAGAAAAAAAAATAGAGGGAAAATAGAGAGAGCAAGGTGGAACCAAGGCCAAAGGCAAAGAGATGTAAGGGTCTCTCCCAAAACCAACGTACAGAAAGCTGAGGATAGCCCTAAAAATACAATCAAGTCTCCAAAACTTCTAGTCAATGTCTTTGTTCAGTAAACTACACTATCTACCATTACAGCTTGCATTAAATTCCAAATTCATAACAAATTTGCAAATAAAATTGCTTGAAGATTTTAATCGACTCTTCCCCCTACACCCCTTTCTCTCCGTCCAGCAAACTTCTCTCTCAGCTCTGCAGTAATCATGACAGTCCATCTACCTAGGCTTAAAAATAAAACCAAAATTGAGCAAGTATATAAACTGCATTTTTTAAGAATCAATATGGTGTTACAATTTAGCAAAAGTGACACGATGATGGGTTACAGTGAGATGAGATAAAATCCTATTGCTAAAGCTAACTGTAGGACACCATGGGAATACTACATGAATCTTCATATTCATGAAGCTTAATTATAGCAAAATAGCCAATCTGTAAAATACAGCTACGTTCAAGTACTGATTTCAAGACTAAAACAGGAACAAAGAGAAAATGGTTCCCAGGAGATGCCTCTACAAGATGTGCAGAGGCACAAATGTAAGCAAAAATCAAAAAAGACAGATCAACAGATAGTATAACGTGGAAGAACTAGAGCAGCAGCCAAGGAAAGAATTAACATACATTTGGGAATTAAGAGAGTTTAAAATGTAGTATAACGGTATGGCATAAAATGTCTACAGCAGCTGCACTGCATGTTACCTGGCTATCACAAAAAACCCACAAAATAAAGCACTAAACAGAAATATTCCAAAGCATAAAGGGTTAAAGAACATGCATTTCTTTGCCAGGAACAATAGCGAGTGGAAACATACTTCTCATAGGTCAAATTTTCTAAAACAGTGGTCAAACAGGGCATATTATGTCATTCCTGGTGATTCAACAGTTTTTGCTATTGCTTCAGATGCTGCCAACGTTAGCCAGGACGCAGGAATTAATGTGAAAGGGGACAATATGAAAGTCCCAGACTAGGTTCATCATTCCAGTCTGAAGACAGAACAATTAAACCAGGTGTGCAGGTACACAGCCAGTGTATATTATGAGAGGGTGGGAGCAGAGAGTCTATGACACCCATTTGCCACTGAAGACTTGGAAAGGCAGCAAAGTGTAGTTTGGAGACTCACTAGGGAACAGCTTCAGAGTAATGCACTTTGATGTGAACCTGCGAGTGTGAAGGGCAGAAAATCAGCCCAGGATCCAGGCACTGGATCTGAAGTAAATAACACAGTGAAACAGAAAATTGACAGATAAATAGCAACATGAGCTAAATCAGTGTGACCAAAGGTGGTCAGACATTGGTGATATTGCAGGGCACTTGAATACCTAAATTTAACCTATGAAAATTTCAATGGATAAAGACAGACAATAACCAAATATCCTGAAGAGTAGTTGCAGGAGGAAGGCAGGGGAAGGAGATAGAGGAAGGAGTGAGTGAATAGAACCATGAGCTACTACTGGATGATGGCCTAGGAGGATGCCAGGAAAGAGTACTCCCCTGGCAGGACCCTCTCTCTTCCAGGTGGAACAGAAAAACATTGTCACTATACAAGTGATTTCCAGGAAAAGTCACTTTGCGAGGATGCACAGTTATCTGCAAGGGTTGGCAACTGGCCTATAGTCCAAAAAGTTTAGTCTCGATTTCTCCATGGTAACCAGTAAAATTGTTATATCCAATCCTAACTCCATGATTCATACTTCTCCAGACAGCCAATGCTTTTAAGTGGTAAATATCTCAATAAATCTCTTCAAGGCACTTCAGGTCCTAGAAAGGGACAGGGACTGTAAGATTTGAATCTGCATTTCATTAACCTGTGGTTAACAAACTGGATTTATTGTTCCCCCAAGGGACTATTTCCACCTTACTTGTTTTGAAACATGCCATTTTTACCCACCTTCCCAAGCAAATCCTTCAGGCAGATTAACATAAAAAGTGATTGAATGTACAGAAACTAAGAAATATTTAGAGCTACTTTTCCATTCCTATGAATATCACTCAAACCTTCTCATTTAGAACATAACTAACAAACTATTCCTTACATAATCATAGATAAGGCAATTTCAGAAAAGATTGCAAACTAGATCACACCTTTGAATTAACAATATATCCCAACAAAAACTTACACATCAGACATGACTTGCAAGAACTAGCCATAAGTCCTATAACTTCAGAAGTGACTGGCACCGTGCCCATCGAGATTTAGCCACTGGCAAGGTGTCTGCAAGGTGCATCCTTGCACTCTCTCATTTCCAAAAGCGCATCAACAGTAACAAGAGAATAAAAGGTTAGCGCAGGGGGAAAAAATGCAGAAGAAAACTGATCTTTCCTTGGGGATTATTTGTTCTACAAGTTTAAAAAACAAAACACACACCATGTTATCAGAAATTCTTAAAATATAATGGTAGTAGTGCAAGGGAGAAAAATAATGGGTATTGTCTCAGTGTTAGCTCTGGCAGGAGCGGAAGAATGGTTCCACAAGGCAAAATGAGGGATCTCAATCTTCAGTCCTCTACAGTACATTAAGCTTTTTTGTAAACCTTGCTTTCTGTTGTGCATGATGAATTTTTTCCTAATGAACCATAGTTCCTTTCAGCCTTCCTACACACATACATGCAAAAAAAAAATGTTGCTGCCTAGCTCCAGACAGCATTTGTTGCACAAAGAGTTTAAGAACTGTCTTCACTAAAAATGCAGAGATTTAAAAGTTCAAATGTGTTCATATATTTCTTGGTTTATATTTGCACTTGGTAGTAAACATAAGCCAAGAGCAATATTTGTTGCCGTGAACATTTCTGAAGATAGAAATTTCAGTGTAGGAACAACCCTCAGATAAGTCTGTCAAATTTAAGACCGTAAGCACACTCCTTGGTGTCTGTACCTGTACACTTTTTTTGTCACTGCCTCCATCAAAACAAACAGAATTTATATGCTTTGGCATCAGCATTTTGTATTAAAAGGAGGCCTGCCTTAAGGTCATCTGTATTATTAACCTTTGCACATCTGCTTTACCGTGGTGATCCTACCATAGTAGTATACTTACCCCACAATGCTATAATATTGAACACAGAAGAAAGAATTTCAAGTTAGAAATGAATCGACTAATTGCCTGCAACTGCTGCAGTGTAGAAGGGGTTTCACCAAGCACAGAAAACACTGAATTTTGTGGAGTTAAGATAATAAAAACTTTATTTTTCTTATGTTGAATGCAGTAAAATATCCACCGTCTGCTCATCCACTCTGTGTAGGAGCACAAGCTCACCTTTTAAAATTACAATTAATTACCCGTACCCTCTTCACGCCACTTACCATTTTATTAAACTCCACAACCCAGTGCTCTTTCCATCTGGAGACTTTTCCTCCCAAAGCTCTCCAAACGCATGGTTTACAGTCATGGCTGGAGTTTCCCTCTTCTTGTCCTCACCCCAGTCACTCTCCCTGCTACCTTCTGACCTTGCATCCAACTGAACATGCTCTGATCAGTGTCCAGCAACACCCCTCATCCAAAGCTCAGAGCTAATTTTCCTGCTTCAGCTTTCTTTCCTTACCAGATACCTTCAAGTCAAGTCAAACACCATGATCATCTTTGCAAGAGTCTTGCCCTCCCTTGGGCTTTGCAGCCCTTTTTGCCCTAATCATTGCTTCCATGCGTCCTTCAGAGAGACTCCTCCTCAGTCTGACACACACAGACATTCTCAGAGAAGTCTGTTTTGGGAGATGATTTCCTCTTTTGAAATCTGAACTGCAACTGCAACACTTGAACTGACTTATTTAAGGCAAGATGGCATCAGATACTTACCCAGTGCTAAAGCTGATCCGTGGTTTGAGGAAAGGTCTTTCTTCCTACCCAGTGTCTGTCGCTACCCAGTGTCTCTGGGTGCTGCCCTCAGCCAGAGGGAACCAGGACTGCTCCAGCGTGCCAAGCATACACCTGCACAGCTAGGAGACTTGTGAGGTTCAGGGACCTTTTTAGGGTCCCAGAGGTTCCAGCTTTCATTTCCATTACTGAAACAAAAATCTGAGTTGCCACTGTGTGGTAATTACTTGTGCATTTGTAACAACAGAAGAGCACTGCTTAAATATGAAGCACCTCTAAGCTATTATAAGCATGCTAGATACTGCTATTTTGGGGTTCATAGAAGAATAGCTAGGTATTAGTAGCTTGAAAACTATTTTTGATTAAATAACACAAGTCAGAAAAATATTTGCCCTTGGAAAAAAGATATTTTTAATTTATTCAGAAGCTCTCCAATTTCTAATGTCCAACCCAATGTCTTTCTTAGACTGACCTAGGTTTCTAAGTAGTAAGTGGAATTTTGCTTGTAAGTCATTTAACTTACTCCATGATGTATTACTTGGGGCTAAATTGTATTTACAATTATATGACCTCTCCGATGGCATATCTTTGTTTTCCACTTTTTTTCTTTCCAGCTGGAGGGGTTTTATCTTCACTCATGTATAAATGCGTTATTTTAAAAGTCCTCCAAATCCACCTACCAACAACCCCCCACACCCCTATATGCCACTATTTAACTCAGCATCAAGGTTTTACACTTCAGTAACATTCTGAGCAATGCAAAAGCTGTACTTTCAGCAGCTTAAACCTGAAAGTGAAAAAACATGAATGACATATATTTTGAAACATATCATGTTACAAAAAACATTCTTCTTTCACAAAATATGAGTCACAAAGCCTATGACTTCATTATCTACATGGAGCAGTAATGTTTTTGGACACTTCCAATACCTATTTTCTAACCTTCAAGATTTTAGTTCTGTAACTTTAGACACTGGGGAAAAAGGAAAACCCAGCTTCCCAAGCAGCAACACCTGTCATTGAAATGCTAATTTTCATTTAAATAGAAAAGAAATAATAACATTTGCATTTAAACTGCAGCAATTAAGCTCTGAAGGGCCAGAAATTAAGTTACTTATCTTTTGGGGGGATTTTATAAATCCCTGTCTCAGTAGCAAGTGCTGAATAGAATCAAAACAGACTAGCTCTGGTCTTTGCTTATTATAATTTTTACATCTGCAAAATAGGACACCATAATATTTATGATTATAAAACTGTTCCCATAGCAGGCAGCACTAGGTGCTCACTACAATACAAATGGAAAAGTATGAATGGTTCCATCAGTGTTATCAAAAACGGGGGGGGGGGGGGGGGGGGGGGGGAGGGGGGGGGGGGGGGGGGGGGGGGGGGGGGGGGGGGGGGGGGGGGGGGGGGGGGGGGGGGGGGGGAAGACAGACATCTGCCTAGGGAGCTTGCCACCTAGTGCAGAGAAACCAGACTAGAATTATAGTTCAAAATAAGATCAGGTTTCAAAATGGGTCTGAGGCAAAAGAAGTGCAATTCCAAAGAGCATAACATACAGTAATACATTCTGTGCCTTAGATATCAAGATCAATCAGCTGTGTTCAACTTTAATCCTTTGTAGTTTATTGCTTTAGCTAAAAATACACTGATAGGGCAAACAAATGTTTTCCTTCAGTGTGATAAATACTTCGTGGTACTCACAGGAAGCATTCTATCTTTTCTAACCCCCAGCTAGGGAAAAAATTGGAAAAGGACAAATTTGATTCATGTTGTAAAAATAAAATTTAATAAAAAATTATGTGTTTATTTGGCTTTGTAGCCAAACTGAACAAAAATTTAATTATTCATGCAGTTGCAGTAAAAGCACTAGTTAGACTTGTTTAACTTATTACTAAAGAACCAAATCAGTTGTTGCCATAGCCAGTTTTATTAAATGCACAAGTACAAGCTTGTATTTGCCCTTTCCACCAAGATACAGACAAAACCCAAATTTTAGCTGTAAAAAAATGAGTTATCTTTAAACAAATGATCTTCAAAAATGCATCTGTCATGAACTAGACAGGTTTTGGCACTGAAGGTTTTTAGCTTCAGAAGAAAATTTTCACTTATATATGCAGACATGCTTTTACAGCTAAAATTTTATAATAAAATCTCTCTTAAAACCATTGACATCCATTTCTGATGCAACCTTGCACAAAACTGAACACAATAGATTTTCTGCACTGGCAGCCCCTTGCCCTGATATGAACTGCCCACAGAGGAGCTATACGCAAGCCATTTGCTCACATCGCATACTTGACACTATCACTAACCGTACATCACCATGCAGGAAAAGTTTCTTCTTGATTTCAGTAATACCAATCAGTATGTCCAGGAAAATGATTTCTGGTACTCCCTTGCCTATACAGCATAGGCACTCTGGACAATAACATGGAAGGCACAGGACTTCCAGAGCATCGGTATTGCAGGTTTCTTGGTTTTCAGTGTGACATATGCCTCTTTAGCGATGCCTAGTGAATACACAAAATGAAACGTGTTTCATGTATTCATACTTTTGCTTTCAATCCACAAAGATAGCAAGAGATAGGTGGTGGCTAGTCTTTTTGGGTCCTGATTGTCACAGATGTTAGGATTATAGAGCTTGGGCTTAACCCTCGGGAATAACTGCTCAAACTCTAGTCTGTAACAGCAAAGGAAAAACACACCACCACTTCCCACTTTCTTCTTTTGAAGGATCAATTTCTCTCTGCTGTTTATCTTCATAAGAATAACTTCTGATATTTTTTTTTCCCTCTCTCAAATCTTTAATCCCAATAGTAAATCTACTTAAATTTTCCTGAAGGACTTATTTCAGATTTCATACATGGAAACCAAACTTAATACTTCAAGTTAAATTACTGAAAAAATACAAAATTTTGAATCTTTAAATTAAAAACTCCACTCACATATATTCATTATGTATCAGAGTTGGAAAGTGATAGAAGAAGAGTTTTAAAGATTACAATGAAGCCACCTCTTTACTTGCCCAAATTCCAGTTAATTATACCTGTACCACAATAATCTGACCAACTAACTGGTCACCAGAGGGACCATATAGACAAGTCCAAATCTATAATCAAAAAAGGATCAAAGGACATTATCAGCTGTTCTTCATACACTAAACACTCTTTCTAGAAGGTTGCTTTCAAACAAGGTACAGAAAGCAGAGTGTAATAAGCAACTCCATAAAATAAATCAGGACCATTCAAAGACATTTAGATATAAAACCAGAAAGCCTGTTCTAAAGGTATTCTTCATCTGAAAAGAAAGGAAAACACAAGCCAAACAACAAGCAACTTTCTTGGTATCAAAAGACTACGTTAAAGGGATGTAACTAACATAATCTGAAAAAAAAAGTCACAATGTAGCACGTTAGCCAAATATTTTGTGAAGGAAAAAGAAAAATGAAAACACCACCCCAAAAAAACAAACCCACACCACAACAAAACCCAAACAAAAACCAGAAGACTACTCAATATTCATTTTCCATTAAAAAAAAAAAAATAGAAATCTCTATTAAATAATTGCATGACAAATATGAGACAGCTAGAAAATAATGTAGTTTAGTTATGCACAATACTATTTAAGAAACTATGAACTATTTTTTTAATTCCCAATGTTTTTTATTTTCATTTGAATTAACAAGGCAATATGAGTATTGTCAATCAATAATATAGTAGCAACTATAAGTCATAAGCAAGCCAGACTGCCATTCTGACCCATGTTCAAATCTAGGGAAGCACTGTCAATAATTTTAAGTATAAGCAAAAGGGGTTTATTTTTTAAGATTTTTTTTTAATATTAATGAGAAGGAACTTCTCACTTAAAGAACCATCTGTAACAAGGCTAGACTAATACAAAAAATATTGTTCAAAGATTCTTAATGTTCAAATTATTTTAATTTAATATTATCTGTTGGGAAGTGTTACATGATGGTCTTTGTGGGCAGTGTCTACCGTGAACACAGTAAATACAATTAAAATGATTCAGGGAGGGGAAACCAGCACAAAAACAAAAAACCAAAGAAAATCAACAACTTCAGCTCCTGCATTTTGATAAAACAGTCTGCTATCGCTCCTCTCCTCCCTCCTCCTCCCAAAAAAGACATGTCAAACTTGGATATCTCTTGCTCTAGGCGATAAACTGATGGATGGTATAACCAGATGTACTTTGCTTATCATTAGATGAGACACACATTTCTCTGACCTCCACGCTGAAAAATGCTCCAAATTTTGCTTGCTTTGTTTAAAAGCAAAATTCAAAGGTAACTGTGTTATACGAAGCCACCATCTACCTTTGTATATGTTCTGTCCGTATAAAAACATCTAGCATCTTCTTCTCAAAGATGGCTACACAAGAGAGAGATTTTCCATTTTTAGACAATTGCTTGGAAGGCACAACCTTCTGCTTACAAGCAGAACATGCTAGTGACAGTAAACCACAGCCAGAAGGCAATAATCCATTTACAAAGGGCAACATAAAGACCATATTGTCTCCATTCATATTCTGGTGCAATCACCTATTGCTGAAGCATCTCTCCAAGTAGACTTTTTTCAGCAAGGAGGAGCAGGAGCAATTAGTAGGAACACTCTCCCATTCATCTTTCTCTCCTCTGCCTTCCCTTTACCTATATGCGTATACACACACACGCATGCATAGGTCACAGTCCCATGGTACTCAAACTTCAGTAAGGAATGCTAGGTAATTTTTCTCAAGGTCTGCTTAGTAGAGAGCAATACAACAGCTCCCTTCCCGAAGGGCAGGCAGTTGCTGAGAGATGCAACAGCATGTTGTGTTTGCTCCTTAGAGGTAGG
The DNA here is from genome assembly GCF_011004875.1 of Balearica regulorum gibbericeps. Lineage (NCBI taxonomy): Eukaryota > Metazoa > Chordata > Aves > Gruiformes > Gruidae > Balearica > Balearica regulorum. The sequence continues at coordinate 119,786,171 of NC_046184.1, forward strand.
ACAAAGAAATACAGGATTCCCAGAGGAACTGCAGAAGATAACATGCCTGAGACCTTGGTAGAAATCTCTTTCATGGTCCTGATACAGACCATCCTGTCATGCAGCAACCCCTCAAGTGATCGCTGTTACATTACGTAATAAAAAGCAGAAGTGTGCACTGCAGATCCCTGGTGCTAGACGTGATGGTGGAATGCAAATTGTTGCCAACCCCTCCCAAGACTCACCTGTACTGCGGGAAAACAGGGAATGTGGCCAAGGACTTTTAGACCCTTCTGGCAGTTTCCGCCCTAGGCAGTTGCCTCATTTGCTGAAGCCTAGAGACTGACTTGTCTCATCAGGATACTGTGGTGAATAATAATGCACGTCCCCATGCTTACTACAGGAGGAAAATGCTGCTGGAATTATTCTCGTTGCACAACAAAGTCATTGAGAAGCTATGCAAAATGAGGTCACTCTATTCATTTTCACTCTGCTTAATAACCATGGGTTTAACACAAATTTTAAGCACCTGAGCAGGTTTTATAACACATCTTTTTGATGAAACTGAACAAAACAAAAATAAGAAACCTGACTTTTACAAAGAACAAAATGTTTGATATTTTCATTAAGAAGGGAGCTCCTTGGGGCTCATCATCAAGGTTATATTATCATGATATTGCACCCAGACAAGTCAGGTACTTTGCTGCAATGTTCAGTACACATAATCCTGTTGTTCTTTTCTGCCCTCCTCTTCCCTTTTGTATGCAACTAATGTGAATTTTCCCACCAATGTGAAGTATGGTTGTGGACAAACTAAAATACAGCACGTGATGTAAAAAGGGAGGAATGCACACATTTGTGAAAAAGGAAGTAATAGTAGCAGCTCTAAATTGGGATGATTCAGTCTTTCCAACACAAAACGATTACAGAGGTCAAGTGTATCCTTTCCTTTTAAAATAGAAATTATCCATCCTTTGAGGCAAAAGAAAAGAACTGTGCCTTTGCATAAAATAGGACCTCTATAATAGCTGCTTTGGTTCACAATAGGAAAGTCAGCTAGCATATTGTGTAACAGCTACAACATTTTTCCAAACTTTCATAATTTCAAAGTTTTTTAACTATCATTCTTCAGAACAAGTCATATTTTTTGAAATGTATAATAATTGAACACATAATAGAGCAGTCAGTGGTGACAGTCCAATGAAAAGAGGATTCCATTAAAGAGCAACTCGCTTTTCAAAACATCCATAGATAGCAGAATATCTAGCTGCTTTACATCAGCAGCATTGAATACGCTTTTTCAGTGACCTCTGACACATACTTGAGTACTTACTTTCCACTATTTTCAGTCTTAATCAGCTCTATCAACAGGTATTATATCACAGTGCTTTTTATAGTCCTGTCTAGTCACAACATTTTCAGAAACTAGGTGTGAAATCAAGACAACTAAATCTGTTAGATTAGGAACACTATAGAGAAGAATGTCAGGTTCCCTAATTGACATCAGCAGAGTTTCTCTAAAAGCTTTATCAAACAATGCTAATACAAAACCTTCAGTTAAGCAAACACAGTGCCATTTATGACTTCTCATGTGCACGAACTGGCAGTATTACTTGAGGAATAAACTGCCTACCACTAAGTTCAGGCTCACTTTTCTGAATGGATCTTTCCTTCTTTTCTGTTCCACATCTTTATTTTTGTAAGGAAATTATAGTCTTTCTTCAGAGAGCAGCAGGGTTTTTTGGTTTTGGTTTGTTTTTTGTTTTTTTTCTGAATGTCATCCAGACAGTCAGCTTAGAACAAGGTATGCAAAGAGTAAAATCCAACTCAACCAGACAATTTTCTTCACCATAGATTCCTGATCCAGGTACTTTCCACATGAAAATGATGAGACAGGTTTCAGAATTTCAATTCACAGAAATGAGCTTTGTCTGTCATCATGGACATTTCTGAGGAAGAAACTTGTACTTCTCTACAGGGACACATTTTGACCTCAGTTAGGTAAGTATGCCTCCAAAGGCTCCTTACTCTTCACTGAAGGAACTTGCTGCTTTTCCTCAAGTAGGCAGGTAAACATAAAAAAAAAAGGTTTCACATGCCCCAAAGCAAGAGCTGTGTCATCCATTTAGAATAGGAGGGCCAATGCCAAACAGCCACAGCAGTAAAAAATGCCATTTACTGATCTATGCATTGCTAGATCTTCAACCTGTAGCCAGGATAGCTCTATATAGGATGTTGAACAGGTCAAAGGCTAATCAGATCTGGTTTATTGTCTTTATTTCAGGCTAAGGTTCTTCCAAAATCATCGGCATCTATAGTCTAATAATTTCATGTAAACTGGATGTCACTATTCATGTCACCTACAATGTCAAAAAACATGTAACACCCTTTATTTAAAAAAAAGCCATCAACATTGAATGTTTACCAACTTGCAAAAAGTTTAAATTGTAGTTTTCTGATTCTGCTACAGCTCGTTCAATTAGTATCATGAAGTGTTTGCTTAAGTAAGTCCCTTAGATCATCGGTGTCTGTGGTCTTTCACAGATCCTCCTTCTCTAAATCATAGAGAATCAATTCACAAGGTCAGTGCTAATTAAAAAAAAAAATAAATATACAGACGTTTGTTAGACTGTAAATTGCTCTTTTATGCTTTTATGTCTTCTGAAATAATATCTCTCTTTTTTTATTTTGGGTACTATGGGTATTGAAAAAAATAATGAAAGTATGTTAGAAGGAGCTTCCTGCCAACAGTCCAATTTCAAATACCTTAAACGGTTTCAAGCTTGGTTGTGTCAATCTACTGCTTCCTAAAACAGGTTTTAGGCTACAGCCAAATGGAGCTATCAGAAACAAATGGTTATTCATCTTTAGACAGTACAGTGCTGACAAAACATAAAAGTTACCCTTTGCCTCAAAGAGCTCAGGATTTTTCTACAGTGTTCACAAAACCTAGAAATGTAAATTTAAGTTTGACATTTTTCAAGTCGAATAAGAAGATGGCAAAAATTATGATACCTCCATTTTTTTCCTTAATTTGCCCACTTCCTTCTCCCCTCAGTTAAGCTTCTGTTTTATAATTCTTTGCTTTGCTTGTATTGCATTTTGCAAAGTTTAGGTAGATTGATCAATATTATAAGAATTTATACTTGGGAGAAAATGAGTATGAATGTAAAACAAGTGATTTCTTAACTTTTTCATGTCTTCAAGTATTCAAGTATTCAAAGTAAAATCCCAAAAAGTCAAAACCAAAAAGTGCTCTACAGAATCAAACATAAACCACAAACTTACCTAGAGAAACATTTTGAACATGTGGCCTAAAGTTTGTACGATGAGGGCCAAGATGATGCCTACATGCAGAACTTTAAATCTAGCAAAAGCTTTGAGGCATATTTGATGTTTTTCTCATGCTCATGCAGTGTCTCAGCTTCTGTATGTGCAAAAGGGAGAATGGAGATAGCACTTACTGAATTACTGCTTACTGCATAAGAGATTTATATAGGAAAAGTGTAAAGCCTTATGTGAGAGATAAATATCATTAATTGTTCACTGAAGTACAGCAATATTCTGACTCTCCTAATTCCTAGACATAATTATCTGTTTTTTTCCCATAGTTTGCAAAGTGTATCCTCAAAGACAGGAATAAAGAACGAGAATGCTGATTTGCTTCACTGTGACATTTTAATATCCTTTGAGCCACTGAAAGATGCTTGTGATTTATCAAAACAACATTTTAACGTTTCTGCAAATTCAACATTTTATACATCCAAGGACTTATCTGCACTGGTGTCCAAGAGGGAGGGGGAAGGGTACTGACTACTTTTTATCCTTTTTTAAGTGTTCTAACATAACCTCACAGCCATCCTTTTAATTACAGCAGATCAAATGAAAAATTCTATTTATTTTTAGAAAACCTGAGTCATGCACTCTGCTATTATATGTGGGCCCAAGAATGGAGGCATCTGAGACAGCTCACTTGATATGAAAGCAGCAGAGTTTGTGGCCCCATAGTTATTCTGGATCTTGACAAGAGCTCAAGAAACACAGGCATGGGAGCTCACTTGGCAGATACATCTAACAGGCTTTATTTAACCTACCACTAAGCAGAGGAACATCTACATTTTGGCCAACATAGGCCACTTGAGGGCCATGCTAGCTGTTGCTTAATTGAGCTACAGCTGGTTCATTGCAGGGCTCTTCAGCCAGTAGGGCCTTCTATCATTAGCGCTGGCAAACCTCTTCACTGAAATTTAGTCCATTGCTTTGCTCTCCATATTATAAAGGCATTTCCCAAAGTTTAGCCAGATGTTCAGAGATGCAGGTTTTAACTGAATCCATCAGCAAGAAATCAATGAAAAAGATTCCTTCAAAACAACTTGGTATTTACAGATGTAACTCCATCTAACACCAGGGAAAGAAAATGTTATAGGGCAGGATAGTGGGAAGCAAGTGGTTAGCTGTGACAGATACTGAACCATGCCCAGATCAACCTCCCTTTTTTCCACCTCTGCCTGTGGTTGTTACAGGAGTTCTGGAGGGGCTGTGTCACAGGTAAACACTCCTCCAAGGATGGTGCACCCTTTGCAAGGCTGCAGAATAAATACCATGTTACCGTCCATAAATTATCCCCGTATTCGAGTTTGACACTCCTCACATAGCCACCATCCTAGATGGCAAATCAGAATGCAAACCCTATATTTTATCATGTGCTAGGCCCATAAAGGGAACAGACCATAAACTTTTTAAGGGTATGCTCTTAACAGTCACTTCTGCTCCCTGTTTGTAAGAGCCAGAATTTGCCTGAGTAAACAAATATAAATCAGAAAACAGTCCTGCACAGGACCCCAGTCCTATGTACTCCTCGTGACCACATGTGTCTGTGAGGTTCCTGCTCAGGAGTCCTGCTTCTCCAAATCCCACTGCTCACAGTTTGACCTGTCCCCTGATGTTTTGGAAGTGAAGAGAAACATTCTCTCTTTTGGGAACAGATGGACACATTTGGGCTGTTGACAGCTGGTTATGCTGACACCCGCTCTAATCGCTTTCTCCTCAGTGTCTTCCCAATGCTTCTAGAGTAACGTTACAGAAAACTAGTGAGATACCTATTGCAGTGTGAGAAGCACGAAATTGCTTTATTTTTGCTGACTGTATATTAGCTTGTATCTCTTCTACACACTTTGCTACTGTTCCATTCTGAACTTGATTGCTCTATTCCTTGTTCTAAAAAACCAGCTCCCTAAATCAGAATAAGTCTAACGCACTTTTTCTTCCCTTGCTCTTCTAGTTTCCTGCTCCATTCTATTCACAGCCTGCCTTTCCTAGACTGCTTTGTAGTTTCCATCCCTATTGACCGTAAAGCCAATAAATCTTCAATGGCCTATGTACCAGATACTCGTGCAAAGCTCTACCTATTGATCACCGTAAACCAAGAACTAGCACAGTGGCTAAAAGCAGGTTTCAACTATCTTGTAATAGCTGAGATACTGGTCCGTACGGGTGGGGAGTAGGACATATCCTCTTTGAGTTGCTGGACCTTCTGGGACAGTTCATCCACAGTTGAGACAAGGGAGGAAGAGAGACTTTCTTCGTATTGCTGGAGCTGACTAGTCAATTTATCCACTGTTAGCCCCTCTTCGTCTTCCCAGTCCATCGTTGCCAGTGATTTGGATAACAACAGATCTGACCAGAGCATGTTAAAACAAATTTGTTGTAAGCATTCGTTATATCAGTTTAATAGTAACTGGTCACAATGTTATATTATAACGATAAAAGAATATACAAAACAAGTGATCCACAGCACAATTGCTCACCACTTGGACCTGATGCTCAGCTAGTTCCTGAGCCATGCTGCCTCCCAGCCAACCCCTCAGTTAGTTATATGCAGAGCATAACATCATATGGTATAGAATATCCCTTTGGCCAGTTTGGGACAGCTGCCCTGGCTGTGTCCCCTCCCCGCTTCCTGGGTGCCCCCCGCCTTCTCATTGGTGGGCCAGTATGAGAAGCTGAAAAGTGCTTGACTGCTTGGCAACAACTGAAAACATCAGTGTGTTATCAACATTGTTGTCCTCCTAAATCCAAAACACAGCACTATAACAGCTGCTAGTAAGAAAATTAACTCTATCCCTGCCAAAACCAGGACAGCCTAATAGATTCTTCACTGTTCAAATTAAAATCATTTGGAGCAAAGTTTCAACCCAGATTTTATTTATGAGCATCTATGAACTCCAGAAGGCATGAATTCTGAACAGAAGCATTAAAAGATGCTCGATAATAACTGTCAAAATAAGTAGGCAAGGAGATACTGGGTGGAATACTAGAAAGGGAAGGGCTTAAATTATCCTCTAGATTAGGATCTTGATGTGACACAGTGCAGGAACAAAGTACATCCAAGTCCAGTAACCAAGTCACCCAGACACAGGATCATGTATTTCGATGCTCCTCATTAATACACTGGATTGAATCCAGTACTGACTTGCCCCTGTGATGTGTCTGAGGTTAAAAATGCCTGTGTACTTAGCTTAATAGGGTTCCATTAGGGAAATGCAAAAATAGCATTGATTTTATATAAGAAGAGTATCTCAGATAAATGGTGCAGTTAAATGGCTGCACACCATTTTTTTCTGAACTCTGGCAATTTTGTTTCACAGAAAGTATCCTATCTGAATGTTATGGAGGAGTTTGTTAGCATCCTTATGTTAATTAACTCAAAATATTCCCTACTACTTTTCCCAAAACAGGAGTTAATAGAGGGAAAGTGAAAAATAAGCAGCACATAAAAAAAAAACCTCTGCTAAGATTGATAATGGAATGAAGCAATCAACCAAAAATCATGCAACTTTTTTTATCTTAAGAATTTTTTCTGTTATAAAAATGCATGAGTAGTTTTCAAACATTTTTTCACTTTGAAACGAAAACAGGAAAATATTTTGAAAATATGAAGACTTTTATTTCTTTGTTTGTTTTGGATGAAATATGACTTTTTCCAATAGGAAGACACCATTTTTAGCCAACACAAGTACATATTTTTCCTAACAAAGTAATTTGACAGAAAAAAATGCCCAACTCACTCAAATACACCTTAAATTCCACAAGTCTCCTACAAAGGGCATCAATCACAACAGAGAAAAAAACCTCTTCTTTGAGACAGGAAAGAGGAAGAGATTTCCGATTCTAAATGCAATTAATTTTCATTGATTAAAACCACACTTTTTTTTTGTTTTGGGGGTTTGGTTTGGTTTGTTGGGGGGGGGGGGGAGGTTGGCTCATTTAGGGTAGTCACATTTATGGTCCTATGTTCCTGTGGTTTCCTTCCAACAATTTATTATTAGGTATCAGATATAGTAAGAAAATAAATCTAGATGAAAGTGACACAGAAAGGCAAAACATTTCATCTTTTAGGTGACTACAGCTACAGTCAATGCTTTCCAAACCCACCTCTCCCACTGATCTTCTTCTAAGTCCTCACACAGGGAGCTCCAATCCAAGGTAATAAGAACTCCATAGACAGAAATCTGCAGCACCGAGTACATGCAGTCTTTGGTTTATTAATAAGGATATAAAACATTTCCAGCAAATTATCAAGGGTTCCTAAACCTCCTTCATGTTTAATCTATGCATTTTCCTATTCCAGTACTTGGGAAGAAACAGAAAGCACGGATCCAAGTAAAGGACTGTTTTAGGAGATCCTGCCTGAGTGTTCGCAGCAGCCTCAATGAGAAACAGAGGAAATCTTGAAGCCTCTTTGTTTTTCAGTTTCCCTCTATGTAAAATGAGGGTAATAATTCTAATCAACTTAAATAGGCTCTGGGTTTGTCATATGGGAAAGAGAGATGTCAAAATAGGCAGGAATAAAGGTTTTCCTGATTTTCTACAGAGTTCGTGATACCTAATTTCTTTAGCACTTAAAAAAAAAAATAAAAAGTCGGCTCTAGAAAGTGCTATGAATAACCATTGATAAGGATGCAAAGAATTACTATCAGTAAATAGAGCTCATGCGAGAAAGGAGAAGATGCATGAAAGAAAAGGAAAGCAAAATCCAGTGAATAACTTCTTTTTAAATCCCTTTTGAATACGCACAACAGCATCTCACAAAATCTTGTTGGGCCACTGACATTTAGAGGGGTTCTTTTTTTCTCACTCATTCTATAAAAGTGGTGAATGGATGCTGTGACACAGCACGCGTTATCCTATCACTTCTTATTTATGGGTAGGCTTTTGCTTCCCAGCCCTGAAATTGCCTTTCAGCAAGTCACAAATATCCACTTTGAAAAGAAGATCCATTTTGCTTCTCTTGTTCTAACTGAATTTTTCCAAAAAAATCCACATCTTACTTGTTTTCAGCAAAAAAAAGATTTCAAGATATCCAGTACATTTATTAATACACAAAACATTAATTCAAAAAACATTTAATCAGAACAAAAATGATTATGTAGATGATTAATCCCCTTATTTTTCTGGATTCTTCCGTAAGAATTCCACATTTAAATACAATACAATGTTAGCATTTGTTTTTTCCTGGGGGTTTTTTTCCACTATTTTCTTTTTCCTAACCTCTCCCCTCACATCAGCAGCTGCTTCCATATTTTATTATAATTCAGAACAAATTGCAAAATGTTTCAGATAAACACATTATAATCTCTAAATATTTTAAATTGTTGCACATACACATGAAAATTGTTATACTTGTTGAGACTCTTGCACTCTTGTGAAATTTCATATCAACAATTTACAGCAATGTTTTGCTGTCAGAACACACTGACTATAATGAGTATTTCTTTGTATAGAATATATCTATATAGTTTTATTCATTTTTTTTTAAATCTGCAAACTATTTTGTACAGTTAAGGGATCCGGTTTACTTACAGTATAGTTGTGCATTTTCATATAGTGATTTTTAGCATCTCAGTGACTTTTTTCTTTTTCATCTTAGAAATACTTTTTGGTTTTTAAACAAATGTCTTTCTTGTCAGTGTTGTGTGAAAAACCATTGTAAATCAGAAGAGAAAATGGAGTACATAGAAAGATTCTCAGTCCTCAGTACAGACAAAATACTCTTACAGGCATAAATTAAATGTAAGTCTAAAAAACAGAAAGAAGTAATTTTTTTCATCATTATCACTCAGGTATTGCCTAAAGAATCATGGAGGAAAAAAATTATGTTACTTTTGGATAGGATATGTCTCTTTAAAGAATAAAACGTGGGTTTACTGAAGAATGGTATTTAACTACAGTTGGGCAGGATGTTTAAAAAAGGGAAGGCAGTAAAAAAAATTCTCTGCCTCTAGAAAATGATAGTCTAAAAATTACAAAGTCAGCTCTACAGCTGAACACAAATTCCTGACACACTCAGAAAATACATTTGGTCCTCTGTTTTAATGGAGAATGGAGAAAAACATTTAGGAAAAAAAAAAAATTCCCTCGGCATGCAATTGAAAAACAAGAGTGCTGTATGTCAGCTCTGTTTTCCCTGCTGGAATACATAAACCCTGAACAGAGCTTGCCCTGACCTTCCACAAGTAGCAGGGTAATTGTTCTCGGGATTTTATGAATATCACTATCTATTTGCAAAGAAAGCCACGGATAAAAGAGGAAAATGAATTTGAATTTGCAGTGAAAGCGAGCATTGAGTACTGGGCTGTTCCCCAACTGGAAGAGAGCCAGACTTGATCCCTGGGCAGTGAGCCAAGGAGACATCCTTGCCGTGGTGCATGGCCAAGTTCTGCAGCTGGAGAGTTAAGCTGGGCACAGAGGAGGGACCTCTGCATCATCTTCAGAGCAGATGAAGATTTAAAGACACTGGGGCATTAATTTTACCATCCTTCCTCACTACCAGACAGAAGCGGGGCAGCAGTGAAAGTCACAAGTTTTGCACGGGGAAACTACACAGAGCAATCCCTCCAGGGCACCGCGACAAAAGGTAAATCCTTCCGAGAAGGAGGAGAGAATGAAACCAAAGCACAGAGCTGAAACCACAACGATATGCACAGGATGCATCTCTTAATTCATAATTCCTCACAGTCCTCTCAAGCACGTCCCTAGTATCAAATCACTCCCTCTTGAGCTGCCCTTTTAGTACTCCGTGGTTGCATCCGATTTCTGCCCAGCTTTGCAGAGCAGGGTGTGAAACACACCCTCTCGGTAGTGATGCTTATTGACCACTTCTGCCTGTGAGGCAGAGGTGGAAGCCAGCCCCGGGGAGGAGGATCCGGCCAAGGCTGGGGGGGGGTTTCGCCCTCTCCAGGTCAGGGCTCATCCCCCAGCCACGCTGCTGCGGAGGGGCTCAACAAGGACGGCCGCTCACCTGAGACGTCAGCAGCGCCGGCATGAATTTTTAACTCCTCTGTTCACCGAAGCAGCAGTTGCTTTCGGTCCAATTCACTGCACAGGATGTGCAATCTTAGTTATATGCGGAGGTGAAATTCCTGCATTAATTCATATTGAGTGCGCACAACAGTCAGTGACAACAGTGGCGGTGTGGAGAGAGAAAAGTAAGAGGGATTTCTGTGATCCATATTGAATTAGTTACTTTAAAATGAACAGTGAGTATTCCATGAAGGTACCTGAATAAACACAGAACCATTCAGATGGCAGTAGGGGAAAGAAAACTTGCAGGCGTAGAAAAGAAAAGGACACAATGAGGTGAGAAAGAATAAGTTGCCATAGATATATACCTACAGCCTTCATTTCATGCACCCATAATTCTCTCTGGCAGCTGCATGATTAATTCAAAGACTTATTGATTTATTTTTTTTCTTGCTCAATCCTGCTGACCTGCTTTTGTTGACAGGTCTGTGTGGATCACGCTCCTCTGCTGGCTGAAAGCATGGCACCATGTCGGTCTCCATGGCCTGCAGTAAACATTTCAACTCATTCAACACCAACAGTAGTCAAGTGCATGGTAAAAACATGCAGAGCTTATTTCAAACCAAACAAATATGAACTGCAAACTGGTAGGCTACTTTTGCTGTGAAAAATATCTGTAATTTCAATTATAATCCAATTTTGATGGTGGGAAAGAACATCTAAACAGTTTAATCCTTCTTCTCCTGCACTCTCACTTTTTTAAGAGTAACTAGCTTTGCATTTTCTACCAAAACCAAAAGACATTTTTTGGTACAGCAAGTGCTTACAGCATAAAATATTTAGCCTTGGCATCTACCACCTTTCTGCAACAGGACAAGTGTGTCTGCCCCTGTGCAGTTACACAGTTTGAGCTCACACACCAGATCACAGGCTTTAAAATTTCCCTTGATTCTAGCTAAAATATCACCTGGCCTTCATTGTAATCTTCCTCTGAAGAGGAAACATACATGCAATTAAAATATGCCTTTACAGTTTAGCAACCCAGGTGAAGCAACAGATATAGGACACTGATGTCACAGTAAATGAAATGAAGCTCTACCAGATAGGTACTTCCAATCTTTCTAATGAGTCATTCTTCTAAGGAATCTTTCAATTAAAATTGGACTCTCGACAAGGAAGACAAATCAGACGAGCATCTGTATGGCCATCAACAGCCCTAAAAATTTGCAGGTTTATTTACTTAATAGCACTGTATTCCACAATGATGTTTTAGTTGAAATCAGTCGCCTGGTACAACATACAACACTGGAAAATACTGTTTCTGTTTCTTCCAGTTGTCACCTGTAGGTATCTCGTTGATGTATTAAAAGTAACCCCCTCAAAAAAATCATGGCTCGTAGCAGTATTGACATTCTACCCCTCTCAGAGTGCAGCTAAACCACGCACACAGGCAAAAGCTGTATGGTATAAAGCATTCTGGGTAGTAAGGCACACACTCATTAAAATGAATCTCATGCATCAATTTTGTCCCCTCATATCAAAACTGTCAGAGCTCATTGGCTGTTTGCTCAGGTTAGACAGAGTTTTGATGGGAAACCCTAAGCATACAGTACTTAATGTGGTCATCTACTTATCCACTGCCATTCAGGAAGGTGACGAGATCACAAGACACTAGCAGAGCACATTTATAAGGAAGAAAATGATGCTACAATCAGTATTTCAAAAAGTAAAAATCAAAATAAATAATAAAATTAGACCTAAAACCAGCACAGTGATTCACCGAAGTATGCTTCTGCTCCTAGCCCTTTGAAACCAAATCTGACAGCACCGAACCTTGCAGTCTACAAATCAGACCGCCCCCAAATACTGCATATCAAACCAAAGCAATAAAAATATTGCTTCAAATATTCAATTCAAGAAAAATTATATGAACCAAAAACTGCCTGAAGAATTGTAAACAAAGAGCAAAGATAAAATGGAAAAATGTTAAGTGAACACCTCTGAAGGTTAGCTGTCAGTCTGATCTTATTTCACCTTTAATAAAGATCTGGTAAACATCAAGTTGATTAAAATGCAGGCCATATTTATTTTTGAAGGTTTTACAAACCCCAGAGAGAATTAATATTAGAGGAACTGAGAGGACTAGAAAAAGCTGGCCAGATGATAAAATGGGATTCACCCCAGGAAAATGAAAGAAATTTCAAGTACATCTGGAGAGAAAATAATGTGACACACATATTTCCAGTGAGAGACTAACTGTGCCACTGAATTCAACCATGCTGAAAGAAACCTCTTCATGACTGGCAACATCAATAACAAGGTGGTAAAACAGAACAGTTAGGGCATCAGATTGGATAATGTTATGCATGGTCCAGCAGACCCTCAGGCCCGTAGAGAGATGTGATAGGTGGGGGGGGTGGGGGGCTGTGTGTGTGTGTACACACACTCATGGATACAGAGAGGGAAAGAGAGGATTTAATAAATAAATAAATCCAAATATTTGAAGCCTCAACACAGAAAGCAGAGTTACAGTCTCCCTCTCTCCTTCTCTTTTTAAATCACAAGAGCACAAGAAGCAATTCTGAAGGGAGCCTGAATCCAATCAAGCTTTTCATGAGCTTTAATTGTGTAAGTAGAGAGGGGAAAAAAATAAAGGGTTGAGAAAAAAAAAATAGAAAAAGAGGATTGGGTGTTGTTGGGAGCTTTTTTGTTTGGTTTTTAAGTGAGGAGAGGGAAAGGATCCCTCCAATTGATGGAAATAGAAGGCTATTCAAAACAGAGCAGCAGCAAAGGGGAAAAAAAAGTTACAATACACTTGTCTCCTCGGCACACTTCGTTACTGAAATGCCAAAATCACTGCTACTAGTTGTGAACCCTATTAGTATTAAAATTGCTGGACTTAGCGAGACAGAGAAAATTTTGGCTTTCTGCACTTTAACCACCAAGACACCCCACTTAAAATAAAATACATTTTTCTCCTCCATCTCTCACAAACATCCACAGATATTCTGCACCCTCAGAGGAGCCAAAACGTCCAGTCATGCTGAGGAAAATCTGCAAGTTCCCTCCACAGGAAGACAATAGTCTCTCTGATATTAACACCTGCATTTCACAAGCACGCCTCTCTGTGCTGATTAAATGGCCAGAAACCACTCCTTCGCCTACAATCGTGTCACTCGCTTTGTGCTATCAAAATGTGATTCTTTGATATGTGGATCAGATGCTTTCCATTTTCATCCCTTCAAGTCACTCTAAACACTTGTGCCACCCACAAAGCTGTTGAAATCCTTGCGTCTAATCCTACCAATTCCACAGCCATTATTTTAAAATGATTCACCTTATGAAAATACTCCAGCGTAACGGAGTAGGAAGCAAACACCAAGCACAGGCTGCAGAGTAGCCAGAGGAAAGGTCCTCCAATGAACAGCGTAAGTACATTGCCTTGCTCAGTTACAATTTTAGTTTACAATAAGGCAAAGGAGAGCGTGAAAAACGTTTGCACAAGCGAAGTGCGAAGTATTTACCATCTCTACTTTCTAGGATTAAAAGATACTCTCCTCTTAAAAGAAGAGTGCTCTCAGGAAAAATGCAGATAACTACACATTTCTTAAATAATAAAGTAAATGACTTCTTTCCTAGGTCCCTTAGGAAAAGAACCTTGTTGAAAGAGAAAGTGAGGAAGCAATATGTTGCCTTTAGAGGTGGGCAAGTGCACTTTACATGTCTTCAAGAAGCTTAGAAAACACATTACTGTAGCAGCAAACCTACAGTTTGACCTAAGCATTGCTGAACATTACTTGCATTAGCTTTCCAGGGAGTCAAGGAAGCTCAGCAGATACAGGGGTTTGATTGCTTTACTTTCTGTGCGCTATCACAACTTTGAATAGAAGAATTAAATCTAATGGACATATTTCTGGTAGAAGGTAGCTTACATTCAGATTTTTTTTTGATTTTATGTGTCGCTAATATTTAAGCATAAAAATTTGTGCTTTTCATCTCACTCCACCTGGAACCAGAAAAAGTCTTGCATCTAGTGCATTCAGTGGCATAGGTTAAGTGTCTGCTCAATGCTTGCTGCTTGGCAAGCCCTGACATCAAACAAAACCAGGAAAGATCACAGCTCATCTCTACTAGACACAGCCTCAGTCAAATGGCTGGATTTAATCCCTGTGATCATCAGCAATAATCTAACTCTGAACACAGGACTCTGCACACAGGACCACTCCATAAAGAGAGATTTTTTTTTTTCCTCACGATGTACAAACCTCATGGCTGAAAAAAGGCAGCAATCGCTCTGTGTAAACCGAACCACTGCTGTAATCTCCAAACCCCAGCACAAACGAAAACTGCAGTGCTGTATTTTAGATGCCACCACGTGATAACTACTGTCAAACATTGACTGCTTACTGTCAACCGCAGCAGTTCAGAAAAGCCCTTTGTGCAGAAAGAGATCCAAGACACCCTGAGCCTTTTAAAGACAAGACTTGAGGAACTATGTGTAAATAAATAATGCAATTCATTACACCAAATGTAGGTCATTGTACATCAGTGACACTTCTCAAGCCGTGGTCCAGTGTGTCTAATTTCTGGCCAATGGAAAGTATGCTGGCTGGAAGGCTCATCGGCTGTCATCTGCACGTCAATCACAGCCCTTCAGGGAACTGCGTTCCACTCATGCTTACACACCTTTTCCTCAAAGCTGCTATTCTTTCAGTGCAGATTTAAATATGCTATTGTGCACAGTCGTTATTATCTGTCTCTCTCCTTTTCTACCCTTTCTAAGCAGTCACACTCTATGTATAAATCAGACAGACTCTTGCATGGTATGTCATTAGGCAGGAAAATGGGAATTCAGAAAGGTCAGGGCATGAACCTATTCATGATCCTGCTCTTGGCACTAAGCTATTCAGATACATGGAAAAACTCAAAATCCCTCATAGTTATCAGCATCGGGATAGGAGGCATTCATAACAGAAGTACAGGATATGTAGTGACAGACCAAATGCAATTCTTCAGCCTTCCTCTTTGTTTCCATCTGCTCTTCATTCTCCTCTTTGCCGATCCCTTCCAGTGACCTTTATTTTTAATAATCCCTTTCTATCCTCCTTCCCCTATAACCACACCCATCCTTTGCTCTCTCTGGGGCTAATTAATACATGAACAGACTCTGCTCTTTGCTTTCACCTAGGCAGAGAAGAATCAGCAGTTATTTTGTCTTTACCTTCCCTCCTAGTCCAGCTTCACCGGTCTGCGTGTGAAGAAGAAATCCTACGAGCCAAGCACTAGTCTTCCGTCTGCCTTGCACTTGCTTAACAGGAGTGGAAGCACGATCTGTGCTGTGGCACTTCTCTATAATATTGCTCTGTGTTTTTATGGCTGTTATTACAAAAACATACTTGGCTGCACTCTTTGGTGCTGCAGGGCCTAGGCTGCTTTCAATGGTTACAATGTCAACACAAAGCCTATTCCAAAAGTCACTTTTTGGGGGCGGAATGGTTTGTGACGGAAAGCAGTAACAAGAAAGGAAGCTTGAACTTTGAGCAAGGCATATGCAGCTATCAGTCATACAACATTCTAGGATTATTTAAGCTTTTGTGTTTAGCGTCATCTAATGACAACACGTAAGAGCTGGTTACTGATAGAAGAGAAAACTGCACATCATTATATTACTTACTATAATTCAAATGAATTTCAGATTCAGTTTCAAGTCACCTGACAGTATACAATTCTTCAGAAAAGCAGGATCTTCGGAAAAGAGATCCTGAAGTTACAGCTGTAGAGCTTGCTAAAGCAGTGTCCTGCACTTCGTGAGCCCCGTAAAACTTCTCAGAGTTACCATTGGTCCTGCTATTTTGCCAATATCTCAGAGATTTTTAGGCAAGACACACACCACAGGAAAGTTTTTTTGCTTTTACTAGAAGACACAGATGGGCAAATAAGACACACTTTATGCATTTGTAGCACGTTGACAACTGCAGAGGTCTGCTGCTGTCCTTGTCTATCAGGAGAGTTTGAAACGCAGCTGTATCTAGTGGAGATGGCTGAATACTTCATCTAACAATTATTATTCAAAATGGATCTTTCCGGTATGAAAAGATTTCTGTGTATTTGCTGTTGGAAGCTAGGGTTTTCTATTTTTCCCTGAAATAAATTAATCCAAATAACTGGTTTTGTCTTACTTCAAAAATCTTTTTCCCTCTACCTTGGCCCCTAGAGAACACCCTGAAAAAGCTTTTTGGCCTCGGATTCACTATCACAGTGAAAGACAAAATCCCAATTATTTAGCTGTTCCCCTGACAGACAGACAAGCGCGCGCACACACACCCCCCTTTTCAGTCCACAGCAGTCCTTGTACATGGTAACTTCATAGAATTCAGTATTTCTGGCTCCAAACATAGGCACCTTCCCCTTTATTGAACAGGGAGTCTGACCTATGTGGACACGCCTTGGAAATGCGCTAGCAATGTGTCTTAATATGTTTCAACGCCCAATTACTTTACAACAACCTGGAGGCATGACATAAAATTGCAGCCAGGAAACAGAAGACGCTTTTGCCCAGCCATATTTATTACACACTTCGATTACTATGGACATCACTGTGCTCTCTGTGAACTAAGCATACAGACAAAAGCAGATATGTCCAGGATAGTACACTGCTGAAAGAACAAAACAAACTCATCATCTTAATCAAGGAATACACCTCTTAAACACTCCTTCTAAAAAGCTAGATTTTTAATTTATTTTTTTTTTACATTATAAAAGTAAAAACACTTTGCTTTTTTTTTTAAATGTTGAATTTACATGAAAAGAGAACTGATATACAGAACAGTAAAAAACAGCTGAAATAAAGGATTCTGGGTCATCTACAGATCTCTCTATCCGAGTAGTCAGAATGGTATTACAGATAGAATAGTATGTGAAACATTTACTCTAAATTGTACTTGCAAGTATTGTATTGGGGTTTAAGCCTTTCAGGAAAAAAAAAAAAAAAGAGAGAGAAGAAGAAAAAAAATTTTAAAAAAATCTCCTCTGTTGACCACTTGCATATGGAGCATCCCCACTGAAAAGTTGCCCTGCTTCCTGACATATGAGGTCTCCTATTCCCTCCTGTAAGGTGTAAGCTTCCTGGGCTACTTCTTTTATTTGAAATAGATATATCATCTCTAGTAAAAATATCCTTCTCATCTTTTTCCTCTCTGTGTCCCCCTTCCTTTTTCTTTCTTTGCAAGTAAACACTATCCAGTTTTCCCACAAAAGCCTTGTCCACCTCAAATCATGATAATCTTCACTCTGTGAGTGTATATCTTTTTATATTCCTGCTCTTTCACAATAGAGATTTCCCCTCAAGACGGCTCTCATATTTGCTGATGTTAATGGGTAATCAATAAATCAGTTATATTAAGAAACAAGAAAAAAACAAATCAGAACTTGATGTTTGCCAGTATTAAATGGTGAGATAAAAAGCATACCAGTGAATCTGGTCTAGCACGCAGAGAAAAAACATGCTCACAGTGGCTGTATAAGCAAGCATATGCATTTACTCAGAATATTGATCATTAGTGGAAAACAGCTCAATAGCCATGTTATGTCTTGCATCCTATTCATCAGCACTGGCATTTTAAGACGACAGGATTAATCAATATCTACCATTTGAGTTCATGGCCAGATTATTGCAAAATTGATTATGGGTAAACTCAAAGCAATTGTTTTATGAAACACGTGTGGGTTCTGGTTTTTGAATGCTCTCACTATTAAGATACAGTTAAAGAGTATAAATGGTGAAGAAACAAATCTTACAATCATTGTGGTTATACTGGAGCAATGTTTTCCTGCCTCACTTTTGCCCTTGCATGACAGATAGCATTGACCTGTAAACTAACCTGTGATTTCACCTCTGAAACTAAATCTTTTCTGTGATGTGATCCAATATGAAACTGAGATTTTTAATAGCATCAGACTTAATGAATTGTGGTTTATTTCTATTTAGATATCTAACTGTTGAATTAAGGGATTATGAGATAATTAGAAACTGGGTTTTTAAAGTGTTGAAATTTGTAATAGGTTTTTAATGATTGTATCCCAGTCAACCACAGTCAGAAGTCGCCTTAAGGAAAAAAATGGAAAAAAAAAAAAAAAAAATTAAATTTAGGTCCATATAGTAGTTAAATGTTATTACACACTTTTATTCCCCAGAAGTTTGGGGTTAAAATCAATATAAACTAACTGGAATGAAATTGTCTTAAAATAGCAGCCATGATGGTCTGCAGAAATGCCACGCTTTCCTCCCTAAAGAAGGGGTTACAGAGGCCTGCGTGCCCTACTCCTGATTGCAGGGTGAAGGGCAGGATTGAGCCACTCAAACATATCAGAGAAGTACGAGGTACTAATGCTCAAGACAAAAAAAAAATCAGATTGAGAGGAGACAATCTATGTTGACAGAGAAAATATGCACGTTTTCTTATAATACAGAATGAATAAACTTACAAAAAAAACCCCAAAGTAGTTAGCCATGCAGATATACACATTCTCTTCCTCCAGCTGATATTCACAAGCACAGATGTACGTGTATCATGTAGTGCTCTATGTTAAGATGAATCAAAGTAAATGCATCCATCCACTGTTGCATTAGATAATCTTAAGCATAGTTTAGATAATCTTAAGCATAATTCTGTATCATTATATACAGAATATTGGAAAGCTTATTTGCATATTGAAATGCAACTCTGACCCAACTCTATTAACTGAAGTGTGAGTCCTACAATTCAGATATTACAGAACTCTTCGTGGGAACACACTCAATTTCAGTTGCTCAATGACAAAAATAATATGCCATATCAAAATCCAAGAGCATAACAAGGACATGGATTTACCGAGCTTAAACAGTGCACCAGTAGTATAGGACAACTGATCATCAATCATATGGTACTTAAATATTTACCAAATCCTTAGAAAGCTATTTGAAATGTATTAAAACAAAACAAAACAAAAACACAAACAAAACAAAAAACAAGCTTATGTAAAGAATTAATAAAACATAGAGAAATAAAATCTATAATATGAATCATATAGAAACATAGATATTTTCATCAATGCCACATTTATCAGAAAAGAAAGGTTATTAATATACTGAGAAGTAAAAAAAAAAACATTTCTACATAGTGTGCGATCATAAACACAAACATGTTCTTAAGTATACTCTGCAGCAACATTTAACTCAAACTATTTTTTTCCATTCTACGTTACCCTAGAACAATATATTTCAAGTTTCTGCACACATAAATCATTTGTATGTGTAAAAACAGCTGCACAGTGCGTAATATATAATTTAGGTATGTACTATACTGAAAACATTTTTCCCACATATATTTTCTCCGATGAATTTCTTACAATGTTTATGCATTAAAATGTTGGATATTCTTTACCTGAATTCCCTCTACTTCCTGAACAATGCCTCATATTTCCTCACTTTGTCAGTAAATAGATTAATGCATATAACTGCTTTAGAATAGATTGTTTCACTTCAAAATGTTTAACATACTGCACAGTTTACTGTGTGCTTAATCCTCCAGTGTTATCTATAAAGATATTTGAGATTAAAATGTTATGAAAGTATAAATATCAATTACATACCTCATTTAAACATAACCAGACACATTTAAACTCAGGATTTCTTCTAATCCATGACTAATATTACTACTGAAAAACAATTACAACCCAACACATGCTTTATGACACTCTTTAGCACATAGGAGTTCCCTATCAATGTTAAAATGTGGACCCATTGCCACAGCACCAGGAAGCTGGTTTTATGTCTGGTATAAAACAAAAACCATGTTATTTTCCCCTCAAGCATGCTAGAAAAAGCAGGGCTGTCTAAAACCTTCATGTCACACACAGTCATAGGGATGCAGCAATGCTAATGTGAAATACGTTACTGGAAGGATGACATACCGTTCCACTATAATTGACTCAAAGTAAACATCAGGCATTTGGGGTGGGGGGGAAGCCAGGAACCGTAGCTGCCATTGCCAATTGGAAAAGAAAGCCATAACAGCCTACCTGAGACAAGCGAGACTGTGTCTTTCTCCCATGAGACAACAGTGATGTATGCCTCCACAGAGGAGGGGATAATGCACTTGAACACTGCTACATTGCCTCTCATGGCTTTCTGGTCCTCCACACGGACTGTATAGGGTTCCCGTAAAACTGAAGATAGAAGAAGAGGTTTCATTAGACAAGTCGTAATCACACATTGCATCCACTTCCTTGATTTGCCTCGCAAAGTTCCCCCAAGAAGGTTACTCAGGTTGGTGAATTCTTTTACCTCAGTAAATTATACAGTTTTGCAAGGCTGATTGCAAGTTAGTATGGAAGCATTCCCAGATCTTTTTGTTTCCTCAAAATTTGCATTTCACCATATTTCTGTGTTCTTCCCCTACTTAATTCTGAGGGCAAGAAGAAAGACTTTTGTAAGAACTGCATATTTATATGGGCAAATGGTGTTATGTCTTCTGTTACTTGTCTAGTTTCTCATGCCATGTTTCCCATCACAAGTTGGTTTTTGCTCTGTCAAAGGGTACAAAATACATACAAGTGCTGTGTGTGAATTAGACGTCCAGAGGGTAGAAGAGAAGGTCAGTGTCATTTAGGATTTTCAAGAAGTGAGAACCAAAGCATAAAATTGATGGAGGTGACAGCCAGAGAAAAAGCAAAGTGTCTCAGAAACACAGAGAAACAATAGTAAGTAAGGTAAGAGCTACATTCAATTGACCAGCTCTGAAAGACATATCTTAAAGGTAAGAAAACAGAAACTATGATTTGGAGTTGTATTTAAAAACAGCACTTTGGAGCACTTAGATCCAGGATATGTCTAGAATCTGGAAGAATTAATTTAATGGATGAAGAGAAAAAAGAAATGGAGAAATCCTTCACACCAAACTACTATTGCTGGGATGAGAGGAAGTTGCATTGGGTAGGAGAATGGAAAGAAGGAAAATCCTGGCACTGAAACAATTCAATAAAGAACGAGGGATGAAAAATTCTGTGAGCAACAGTTAATGGAGAAGGTGGTAGAGCAGAGAAGAAACAGATGTTGTCTACTACAAGTAAATGGGTAAGACAAGAAGGACAAGCAGCAACATAGACTCTCCACAGGACCATCAGGTCAAGGTGCAAAAAAAAAGGAAATCACCACAGCCAATATAGTTATATAACTTGAGGTGGTGAACAAAGTCATGTATCTTGAAGTGACAAACAGTTGCAATGAAAATAGGGATGAATGCATTGGAAAATGACATGTGTGTCTAGGCATGCATACGCCTGAGGGTAAAAGTTATTGGGAAGAACAACCCCAGTGCAGCAGCATCACCAAGTCAGCAATGCTGAAGTGCCACATTACAGTGACATTGCTTGCCTGCGTATCCTGCCCACAAACATATACCAACCTCTACAAATTACATTTAACCACATTGATTCTAGACTGAAGAGTCAGTAAATCCTCTACAGAATTTGCAAAAGTATTTCTATCCACCAGGAGCACTGGAATTTCTAAATGTCAACCCCACTTACAATGTATTTCAAGAAAAAAGGCAGAGCACTCAAATGTAACTAGTTTCCACAAATACAAACAGCATTAAGTTTTCAGGTTCAGTGCTACCACTGCAAAAAGGCAGACTGAAGTTCTCCATCAGTTGGGAATATAACAGTTAGGAACTCTAAGCAAAAGTAAATAAATTTAATTATAAATTAAATATCTTTTTAAAAATCAAAACAAATCCATCTTCAAATAAGATAAAAACCACTAGGTTTTTTTTTTTAAAATCAATAATTTATTTTTAATCAAAGGTTAAGTTTCTTAACCCTGTTATAAGTGCTGAACTAATCTTAAAAAAACCTTTAATGCAGCAGCTTTACAACACTGGCTGTCTTGTGATGAAGCAGCCCCCTAATCTTGTTCTACACTGGAGGGAATGGCACATAGATCATCTTAATGAGGCTGACTTTTTGCCTAATGCTCATGCTCCAACCATCATTTACAGAAAAGGCTTGTTTAGCAGTGATACCCTAACACACTGCTAAAGGTATTTGTATTTTTCAGAACAGTTGGCCATTTTGAAAATCTGCCCAGTTGATCATTTCACTAAAAGCAAACACAGAAACCATACATGTGACACAAAAACTGGAAAGAGGTTTATTCATTTCCTTGCTTAAAAAGTTTACAGTATTTCAGAGGCCCCTCAGTTATTTCCAGATCTTAGTTTTGCCAGTTTCCGTAAATGACTTGCTGATTTTTATGTTAGGGTTTTTTTGTTGGTTTTTTTTAAATCCCAAGTCCCAGAGTCATGAATTTATATGAGAATTTCAGCCTTGCTAAAAAGATAGATTCTTCCCTGCCGTGATTGCACAGGAAAGCTTGAAGATGAAATGGAGATATGCACCTTTACTGCCACGCAGGACTGGTCTGGAAGAGGATTGGGTTTGAGTGTATAGGTGTTGGGGTTGTGTTTTTTTGGGGGGTGGGGATGTGTGTTGCATTATATGCAAAATTACATGCAAAACCATTATTTCAATCATCTGAGAGCTGGAACCCTTATCTCTGCTACCCATACTCTTGGGGAAGCAGGTAAATGAGCTTCAGCCTTTCTCGAGCTGACTGTGAGAATGGGCAGCGCTATATTAGTCTTTCTATGACTGTGCTATGATCAGATGCTCCACTGATTGCTTCTGTAGTCCTAGGAAATCCTATTGCTGTTGGAGGGCACTGGAAAGAGGAGGAGATGGAGAAGAAAAGAGATTAGAAAAAGACCCCCAAAAATCGTGCTAATTAGGGCCAATCTGAAACTGTGTACAGATTTCACATGAACAGAAATGTAATTGAAAGTAATACACAAACAAATGAAGTTTATCACTTCATATCTGAGCACCATAGGGCTTATCATCTGAACATAAAATACACTTACTGCTATGCACAGAAGACTCTCTCAAAAATTGTATTTTCCTATGATTGAGGGATCACAGAAGCCTTTGGAAAAGATACTAATAGCTATTGTCTACCATCAGGCACAATGACAGCTCTGACACACAGTATCAGTTCATATGAAGAAAGGGGACCTGTTTAACTTGTTATCCAAACCTCACGTTAACTGAGAAACTGAATCATATGGAGAAATAAAAGAATCATAGAATCATAGAATATCCTGAGTTGTAAGGGTCCCATATTCTTGCCTCCTAATTGTCTACAAACTACAGATTTCTGAATGTTAATTTATCAGTAATAAGAAGAGAATACATTCTCTTATTTAAAGAGTCACAGACAAATCTACTTGCTAACTGTTCACAGTTTTCCCTATGTAACTCCTGTGTAGGCATATCTCCAAAGGAAAGTTACTTCTCTTCTGAGAAAAGACTAACATAGCTCCACCAACAACAAAGAGGTTATGAGGATTTGTATTAGCCAAGGGTCAGCTCCCAGACTAGCTTTTGTTTGTTTGTTTGAATATTTTAATTAACTGAAGCGTGTAGACAAAACCTTCAAAAACTATGCAATCATGTGTTTATGTGTTGTAACAAAAGGCCTGATTTTGATGCCACTCTAATTCTCCACTGGCTGACCCAGTCTGCACACAGTCAGTATAGAAAACAGAGGCAAACCCATTAGGCTTATTTGCATCTTTTAGCTTAAACAGAAAGCACTGCCTATGGACCAATGTCAGATGCTGAATCGCTACACAGGACATAAGTTTCTCTCTGAAAACAAAGCACATCTGAATACAAGCAAATGGGGAGGGATGTAATTAGGCAAGCATTCCTCTTTTCTTCCAGCCCTTTTACAAAATCCAAAGACTGCATCTTTTTCTCTCACAGCTCTTTGATGAGTAAGCATGATCTGATTAATGATTTCATTATCAGTTGTTTTTTCCTTATACTTGTGCAGAAGATTAACTGATTATGATCTTTGGAAAACTAACTTTTTACCACCAAAATAAATAAAATCAGGGAGGACAGGGAAGAATCCACTATTTTACTTAATATTGCGAAGAGTTCAGACGTTACGCTTCTGGCTGATCTTTTGATTCACAGCTGGTGCTTCTCTTTGTCTGAAACACCCAGGTTTACTGTCTCCTCAAGCCCATTTGAAGCCAATTAAAGACTGTACTTACCGGCCTTAATGTGAACATCCTGACTTCTGATTTTCCCTGAAGGATTTTCAGCTGTGCAATAGTAAGTGTTATCATGGATTAAGTTATTAAAGCTTGAAGGAGGGAAGGGGAAAATTTGGAGAGTGCCATTGGGGTGGACGTGGCGGATCCCTGGGACATCGTAGATCTCCTCGCCCGTTGCTAGGTACCATCTGAGCGTCACAGGGGGGATCCCTGCTGCTGGACAGGGTACCAATGTCCCTGTGGTGCTAGCAAACACTACCTCTTGCAGAGATGCATTGACAAAATATAGACTGGCATGTAGATCTTCACTGAAAACTGCAAGACAGAAAAAGAAAAAGAACAGACCTTGAAAACCTAAGAAATTTCACACAAAAAAACCAATTTGAGTGTCACTTGCCACAAAATCAAACACAATGCCTAGGGAAGGTGATCAAAACCTCTGGATCCTACTGCAAGCTCTCATAAAATGTTTTTCATTTTAGAAGAAAATATCACCAGATTAAACCACACACTAAGTGGTTTACATCCAAAAGTAAAATGGGAAATCCCTTGCTTTGTAGTGTAAACTTAAATAGATCTGATCACTTTTGCATTTGCTGATGCAGCATTCTTTGAAAGGCCAGCAAAAATCCAGAAGTAATCTACTTCCATGAAATTTCTAGCAACTAAATTTCTACCTGGAACACAGACAGTTTCTGTTAGAATTTATAAAATTATTTTTACAATCTTTCCATGTCAAAATGATTTATAAAGTAATAAAAAGAATTGAGCAATCAAAAAATCCCCGTAATTGCTTATAATAATAATACACATCTATACTTAATGCAGATACAACTTAACAAATGCATTATCTAATTTGATCAAGTCTTTCTAACAAAGACCTATAAGCCTATGTACAAAGTATGCTAATGGTAATCCCAGTTCTGCCATCCATGCGACTATAGTCCCCCCTCCCAACCTTAAACCACAAATTCTGTAACACTGGAAAAAGTCACTATTGGTCAGAGCACAAGATTAGCCTTCATTCTTCTGAACACTTCTGCCATGGGCTATTCAACTATTACCTGGAGGGCTTGAAGGATCCAGGTGGTTTGAAGGTTCCTCAACTTTTCATCCAAAACACCTTCCTAACTCTCTGTCTGAGAGCATATCAGCTTAAAGCAAGATTTTTTTTTCCAGTAAACAGTAGGAGACATTACCAATACAACCACTCTGCTGTATATTTGCATATACTGCTAACTTGTAAAAAACTTGCCAATTTTATTTGACACAAACACAGAAACTAGCCTATCTCACTATATCTTGAATGTAGTAGTTTCTGACATGATTTTCTAAAGAAAGTCTAGTAAGGAATAAGTTTTTGAAAGAGTGACCATAGTGCATCAGGCCCAAGTGAGCCTCAAGACAGATTTCAAAGTTAGTCTTCATTTGCACAAGACAGAAATTTCCTGCAGAAATAACTTGCAATTCCAACACTAAGTCAGTCATGAAGTGTCTTGTCTGCCTCTGTCACTTAGTTTTATGGTAGCTTGGAGCACAAAATGAACTATTTTTTTCTTCTCTTTTTTTGACATCTTGAGAAGATAGAAGGTGGAAAGATATTCTTTTCTAAATATCTTCTTGGTATTGACCGTTAGGAGAGACCACCTCAAAAGAGAGTGGAACTGGCTCTGGGAATCCCTAGAAAGAAAAAAGTAAGCGACACCCTCCTAAAGCAATAGGGAAAGATTTCTGGCATGCAGGAGGTAGCCAGATAAATGAGCATCACAGAGCAGGATGAAAGGTACTTGGAGATTCAGAAAAAAGAGATTTCAAGCATTAGAGCTGATGAATCCCTGCATATAGATGAGACAGGTGCTAGTACAGAATAAAGTCCCTTGCAAGAAACAAATTATTCCTAGTTGGCACAGCCCTAGGAGAAACTTGGATATCTGGAAAGCAAAACTAGGCATAATAGCACTAAGAACAGGAAGAAGCCAGGCTGAATAAGATGGTGCCACTTTTACATAATCACATTTCTAATTATAGTCATACTTTGAAGCAGAGAACAGTATTGTTGGTAACATAATAGAGAACTAAAAAAAAAAAAAAAAAAAAATTGGCATTGTTCATCTGCTGTACAAGCTATTCTCTACAAATACAAGTGAAACAACCAACAGGGCATTTTAATTTCCATTGGCCAACAAGACATGCACAGAGAAGTAATAAATACAGTTCGCATTTGCCAACTTTTATTATGCTATACCGCTTCTTAACAGACATTCACATAAAGAAAGGTAGATTTGCTGGCCAAGAATAAAGAGGTGAATACCAAATTGCAAATGCCATAAAAATAGAGGATATCAGGAACTATGTTTGACACTTCCATAGAATCTAACTTTCTAATCAAAATGCAGCACAGCTGAACTAGAGACTCATACTAGCAGCACATAACAATGAATTTTTCCAGCTGCTTTGTATCCCCTGTAGAAGCTTTCACTACTTTTGACAAACTTTCCATCCATCAGCCTATACAATAGTGCTTCATTTTAAAACAGCATCTGGTACACATTCATCTTAATGGCAGACACAAACACACTAAGATCCCTGGAAAATAATTGCAGTGCTATAATACACACACATATACACAATGCTGACAATCCAGATGCATTTTGTGGTGGAAAGCAATGCGTAAGCTACTTGGATACATTCAACAACAAAAATTGGATTTCAGAATCTTTTATTAAAGAGATATTTCTCTACGATATTCCATAGGAAGAAAGTGATTAGCTGAGTAACAGAACAAGAGATATATCAAAACCTAATTGAAACCGAGACAAGTCAAAGATGATATGTAATTATATGTTACTTAATGGTAAAATATGATCCAACTAAACATCGTATTTTACAGTAAGCAGAAGCAAGCTCAGGCTAGAAGTTGCAAGGGAGAGCAGTAGGGAAAGTTGATGAAAGTTGTAGATATAATACAGTGAAGGGAAATACCTGAAGAACATAAACAAAAATAAAGATAAGACGAAGGGGGGGGAAATTCAGACAGGTTCTACCAATTGCCTAAATGCTATTCTGAAAACAAGGCTTTTGAAGTATTTTGTCTCCAGAACAATGGCTAAAATTCGAGGGCCCAAGCAAACAGGCGCAGGCCTGTCCCCACAGCCTGCTTGGCAGGAATGGACCTCTACAATGCCTCTAAAGCCAGAACTGAAATGGCTTGCGGTTGAGTCTGACTACACTTAGCCTGGACAGAGATGACATCAGCATTTTCAAAGAGATGACATCAGTTAGCAGGCCAAGGGAAGGAAAGTCAAAGATTCCTCCAATTGGATTACTGAAACCAATAATACTTGAGGGAAACAGGAGGAAGACTGCACCTCAGCAGCACTCAGTGGACGCCCCAGCTGAAATGACAAGGTGACAAACAGTCTGCACCTGCAAGCACTTCAGGGCAACAAGGCAAAGACCTATGCCCTTAACTGCGCCGTTAAAGGAGCACATAAACAGTTTATCAGATCAATAGAGACGGGACAAGAGACACTTCCTGAATCTCAGATTAAATAGATACCATTATCTTACTCATACAACAGAAGGGGAAGGATACATTTTTTGCAAGTTTAGTCAAAATTCCTTAGACTCAACTACTTGAAGCGATAAGGGGAAGTGACAAAATATAATAGCCAAGGAAATTTCTCCTGCGTTTCAGGGGAGACAGCGCTGCCGCGTTGTGCCTGGCAAAGTGCTGAATACATCAGCCAGATGATACAAAATTTCTTTTAGCACTTGAGAAATCTCCTGTCAAGTAAACTGGCTTATCTCACGGCAAGCTGGTTGGTGGGGCTGCAAGTCGATCACACTCAGAAACAGAAAGTGAGACTGAGCACTGTATAGCCAGTCTGGGTAGATGTAACCGGACTGGACAGAGATAGGTGTAAAGATCTAGGCTGGGTTTAGCATTTGCTATATGTGTACCTGTTGGCATAGCTAAGACTGGACTTGCTTTTTTTGGTTTGTACAGAGGTGACCTTTATTGTCTATTGGCATGTCACTCCTTCCTCCAGGTCTCCAAGGTGCTGCAGCTCCTACATATATACATGCTGTGCACTTGAAGGTCTTCTATAAGAGTCTAGCAAATAACACTGCTGATATTTCTGCCTATAAGGGTGTCATTTGTCAAGGCTTCGTTGTCTCTTACACAAGACAAAACAAGCTGAAACTGGTGCTTCACAATCCTCCTTTTTAATGGACGGGAGGAGGTGTCTCTAAGGCATAAGAGAGAAGATGCTACATTTAAACTACCAGCCTGAATCAGGTTTGGGCTTGCTCTGTGTAGGATCTCATGTCCTGGAGGGATCAGCATCAGCTGCAAGAGAGAGATGAAAGAAGACATGCAAAAACAAACCATGAAACTATCTCTCCAAGGGAGATCCTCCTCTTCCCTTCCTCCACTGTTGTCTATGTCCCCCCTTTAAGAATCTTTACCATAATGATGCCAAAAGTAAAAACTTTCATGGAGTTTGCACGTAACATAACAAAAATTTGTATCTGTTTAACTCTGTACCAGAATGCAATGCAGAGGCTTAGTGTTGTGCATTTCCTTTTCATCATGTTGCCTTTCATGTTTTAGTAAGTTTAAATAACATGTTTGTGATTTTTGAAGCGAACTTTTTGTGCCTCACATTCTTCCAAAGTCTTCTTTCCATATTGTCCGATTCACCACTTAAAGCTCCAGTTTTCTCTTCAGTTCTTGAAAGAACTGGAATAACCTTTGGGCAACAGACAACTCAACATATTCAAAAATATTAATAAAATGTCTCTGAACAATTGATACTTATATTTAAATTACCTTACCTGTCTTTTTCAAAGGCTAAATACTATTCCTGTAATGCTTATGCAAGGGGAAAGTTTCGTCCTAAACGAATAACAATTTCAAAACAAAGGGACAATTATTTCTCATCCCTTTGATTAATCAAATCCAGCATGAAATATTTATATAGATAAAATAAAAGATATGAATCAAAGTGAAAATCTGGAGCAGAAACCATTGAGATTATTTAGATAAAATAAAAATCAAAGTAGAAAAGATAAATTGTGTAATTAAGCAGTTGACTGCTCTCCTGCACTACAGCAGGTTTATAGCAACAAGCCTTAACTGTCTCACAGTGGAGTGTCAGGTTTGCCACAGCCCTGGACATTAATATTTCCTCTCTTTTCCTCCTTAGTGGTGCTGTGATTGATGAAATGGACAACAATCAAGTATTTTCTTTAGATTTAACAGATTGTATGAAGTGTCACCTTAAAATTTAAGAATTTCTGAGTGTTAAATACCAGCAGCATCAAAAATACAAATAAAAAAGGACAGTCTAGAATAAAGTCTAAACTTTGCCTCTGTCAGAAATCAATGGTCCAAGAGCACCCCTTTTTTCAGAAAGTTCCTTCCTAGTGCTGACTGTTGCAGTCTGCGCTTGGAATGGAAGAGGCCTGGGACCACTTTGCACCATGAAGGGACAACACACTCCAGTAAAAGCTGACAGCTGGGAAAATTTGTTGCAGGCATCTTCTCAGCCACATAAAGCAGGTGCAAAGCAAAATGAGATACAGTCCCTTGAGCAGTTAAGTGACTAGGAACCCAGGTAGTCTCATCAATCTATCAAGCTCCAATCAAAGAGAAAAAAAAAAATAATCCACAGCCCGTGTGCCTTCTGCGGGTTACCTTTTCCTGAGACACCCCAGACATTGTGCCTAGGTTAGGAGAGCAGCTTTTCTGAGCCTCCTGCGCAGCTAACGTAGCATGACAAGCATCACCTAAAGGCAGTTTAGACCCCACTTTGGTCGGGCAAATCACTCACTTCACTTGGTCCTTCATCTCTACCAGCTAGAGAGAGAGAAGGACAACTCCCCACCTTACTTTAAGACATCTTACTTGAAGAACCTGGTTAGGTGGAGGCTAGAAGGCTAGCACAGCTGCCCCAATATTTTCAGCTTCTGGGTGGATGTTTGTTGTCTAGAGTTACAGGTCTTTCTACTGTGAGTCCAGTCTGTCTGGCACGTGCATTAGCCTGAAAGCATCACATCCTTGGACAGTCCTCACACCAGCAATTCCACAATACATCTTCAGGTTTCAGAAAATTTAAAACCAAGCCTTTTTTGTAAGAAAATGGCTGGAAACATCTAAACAGTAAATGACATTTAAGGAAACTGAATTGACAGGACCATAGTACAGGTTAATTACTCTGTCGACATCCAAACAATATTGTATGCTAGGATAATCTTTTTTGCATAAACACACACAGAGAACTGATAAATGAAATTGAATTTCTGTGCCTTTCAAACCAGTAGTAGAAGCATTACAAATGCAGTCACAAATATGCAGATCACTCGGTGCAGAACACAGCCAGAGGACAGTCTGGGTGGGTGGTAGGGTGCAATGCTAGCAAGCTATCTCACTGTTTAGGATAATTTTTATTTTTTTTCTCTCCAAGATTTCATAATGTATCACTATGACTGAGATTTATAAAAAAAAAAAAAGAAAGAAAGAAAAAAAGAAAAAAAAAAAGGCTAGATAGGCCTTTTCTCCTTTCCTTCAATACATCTCCCTTGCCAAATTCAAAAAGGCCCTTATTTAAAAAGAAGAAAAAACTGATTAGACACCTACAAACAATAACTTTGTATTCATTACTCAATTATCAAGTAACAGACTATGCAAAGTGACCTAGAGAAATTACTTCAGCTGTTGTGAAAAGATCAGAGTGATGAGACATTATAATAATCCATCTGTGATCATGTCTCCCTCTAGGGGTTTTAACTAATGACTAACGTATAAGGTTGATAAATATTATAAATTTTATTAGAGTAAGAGTAAAACAAATGCCCTTTTACAATTCTGGCTTTGATTCTGACTCTGGACAAGAATTTCATGTGCCCCTCTAAACTGTTAAGGATTGAATATTCAGGGAACAGGAAACAGCACAGGATGCTCTGACCAGACTCCAAAGTCTTACTAAAAGGAACTAAAAGAATGAAGAAGAGAAAATAACACTAAAGAAAAATGATGAGAGAATGCTAAAACCAAGATAAAATAGCTTTAATACAGAAAACAAAATGAAATCAATTGCACAAGCTGATTTGAGATTACAAATATAATTAACAAAGAGATGAGTATATTAAACTTCTACACTAGAAAAAATACATGCAAAAGCACCAAATAAACACCAGCACCCACAACAGTTTTAAGTCAAGTCAACAATGGATTCAAGGGAAAAACATTTGTTTGCTGTCAGCCAGTTTCATCTCCTTGATCAATGTTACTTTCTTGTAAATTGCTGAGAAAAGCAGAAGAAAAGCCCAATTTTTTGTCTGCAGTTGTCATTTACAAAAAGGAAGATAAGTCTGCACTGGTCAGATCACAGGTATTCATGAGAATAATGGGCAGAAAAACCTTTTTTTGTTTCCCCCAGAAAAATACATCTTCCAGCAGCAAATGCTGAAGCATCCATTGCTTGACAAAACACATTTTTCTAATATTTCTTATCAATGTTTCCGAAACAGTGAACAAGCAAAAGCGCGAAGCACTTTTTTCACTATTTTTTTTCAGTTAGAAAATGCTAATGTGTTCAAACGCGAGCTTTGCATGGGTGAGCTGCTAGTCATCCCTGACAGGCTGACCCGCTGGGCTTGACGTGAGCCTCAGCCCCTGCAGGGACCTCAATCAGTGCAGGGAAGGGCAGAGACCCACCACACCTCTGAGCGGCAATTTGAGACACCAAATCTCCGAATTTGACCAAATCGCTCCTTGCTTTCTCTTTGTGGTGGCTATCAGAGACCCTGATGAAGCTAGATGACAAAGTGAATCCCGGTTGTTCCCTGCCAGGCATTGCTCCCAGACTCGATATCCAGGCGTTGTGGCAGAGGGTGCCCCAGGGGAGCGGCGATGGGGAAGATGGCATCCGGGAACAAGGAGATGCGGGGCAGTTGCAGGCAGAGGCCTTCCCTCTGCCCATGGACCTCCTCCTTCCACCTCCTGAGAGGAGACCGTAAGGGAACAACAAAGGGTTGGCCATATAGCTGGGATGGAGAGCCTGAAGGAAGCCTGGGACAGGTCCATTATCAGTTATATCCTCATACAAAGAAAAGTTCTTAGGGAATCAGGAGAGTGTAAATTTGCAAAATGTAACATTCCAAAATCGTCCTCTAGAAAGAACTTGAGCTATTCACTAACGCCACTCTAGCAGGTGCCTGCTGTGAGTCGTCATCCCAGAGACTTGGCTTAACATATGGTAAAATAAAAATTTGAAATAAAATGCATTTATTGGATGTTTGACTTCCTGATGTCGAACCAGTCTTGTAAATTGTTATGATTGCTACTGTAATACAAAGCGGGGGGGGGGGGGGGGGGGGGGGGGATCAAAAAAAGAATACAGTCTAGAGCAAGTATGGATGAGCTGGTTAGTTTTTGCACTGTTTTAATGTATATGACTGCATAATTGGTATCATTCAGAAAGCCAAAATTCTTTCCACAGTATATGATCTTCCAATGCAGAAATGCTTCCCATGTAGTATGCTGTGTAATGGTAGCCAGTATTTTAGGGCTAAACAGTACAAAATTACGTGCCCACCAGAAAGAAAAACAACAACAACAAAAAATGCTTTTTCAAACTGCTACTCTGATTCAATGCGCCAGTGTTCAACCTTTTATTCCAAAAGGGTATTCATTTGAATCAGTTTCAAAAATCAGAACCACTAATGAAGGTAATTAAGTATGCAATTGTTTTTGCCTACAAAAAATTATCACTACAAAAAAAAGCACAGTGTTACATTATGATTCTCACAGGACAGAAACTTCCATTAAATCAAAGCAGGCTTCCACAATTAAAAGAAAAGGTTCTCAGGTGAAACCATAAAAAGAAGCAGAACTCACAAATGAGTTGCATCTCTGGAAGGGGGAGAAGTGTGGGGTTTGGTGGAGTGTGCTGTAGAGACCTGAGTGCACAGACAAATTCCGAGTGGCAAATGCAATAGATGCAAGTGATGGGTGCCTTTAATCAGCTAAAAAGGAATAATCTGTTTATGATTTCATAGAATCATAGAATGGTTTGGGTTGGAAGGGACCTCAAAGATCATCTAGTTCCAACCCCCCTGCCATGGGCAGGGACACCCTCCACTAGACCACGTTGCCCAAAGCCCCATCCAACCTGGCCTTGAACACTTCCAGGGAGGTGGCTGCCACAACTTCTCTGGGCAACATGTTCAACTGTCTCACCACCCTCCAGTAAAGAATTTCTTCCTAATACCTAATCTAAATCTACCCTTTTTTTAGTTTAAACCCATTACCCCTTGTCCTATCAAATGCTTACTTTTAATTGTGTGTTCAATAATGGATTGAATGAAAGACTAGATATTCATGTGGGATAGACATTCCAGTTTGGGCTACAAACTACCGGAGTAAGTTGTGTAGGTAAGGTTCTTTTCCTTTATTTAAGATAATAGAGAGAAACTGAGAAACAAGACAAATAAATAATTGTCAACTTGGGGGTAAAAAATGTGCATCATTGCTTCTTGAAGCAAGAGCCAATGCATAACCCCAACTCCACTCATTCCTATCATAAAGAAAACATTACGAGAACACCAAAAGCAACCAGACAGAAATGAGAGAAGAGCCTTGGATTTATTTTTTCTCACAAAAATATTTTATGAGCAAGAGAAATAAATACAATTAGCTGTATCACAGAGTTCTGAAAAATTGAATTAATCAATATTTGCATAGCTTTTCTTTTGACTGATTTACACAATTATCACTTTTTCCATAAACAGAGTCATTACTTGCAAGGATTCATTGGCTGAGATCTAACAGCTTTCAGTCTGGGCCTTGTCTGCAAATGATGCAGCTGATCTAATGCTTTATTATAGTGTCCTGTTGGCCACCTACATCACATCCTAATAGGGCAACAGAGTTTTACAACTAAACAAAGGCTAGCATACTTCTCATTGTATCTGTGCAGGAAAGAGTCAAAATTAAAAAAAAAAAAAAAAATCTCTTCCACACAAAGATGAAAGTAAAACAGAACAAAATTTTCAGTGCAAGTAATTAAGTGGCAAGATGCTTCACAAAATTGTATGAGGGTATATTTTAGACCAGAGCAGTCAGTTACATGATGAGTCCCACAGTCTGGTCATGTCTCTGTCATCTTTCACACATCCCAGATGAATCCTCTCATAACTCACGCAAGCCAGAGCCTGCAAGATCTTTCATCTGGATGCAGAAAACAGCCAGGATAACCTTCTGGCATGGGTTCTTATTATCTTATTTTTCATGTGGGTGACCTCCACTTGCAGTGAGTGAGCGAGCCCTACTGCCAGAGTTAGTCTCCTACCAGAGCAAGCAAGCCTTCCAACCACCAAGTTATAGGAAACTAGAGAAGAAAAAAAAACCCCAAAAGGTCAAGAGATTTATAAACCCCAACCTCTCAGTTCTGTTATTCCACATCATGGTTACTACTGAGTATCCTCAAAAGTGGCCAACAAAAGCTAAGTTGGCCAATTCCTTTCTTGCCCTCAAGAAGGCTTCACTATCTCTCAGTAGTAACAATTACAAGTTCAGTGGGCTGCTGCATCTACAACCTGGAAGTAATCTTTATTACCACAGCTGAAAGTAGACTCTGATAAGTTTCTGTAAATCCAAAGGAGGGTTGAACATGTACCATGGAAAGCTCTATCCCAAAACTACGAGAGGAGAGGAAGGAGAATGAAAACAGAGGGAAAGATCTGGATGATGCCTAGCTTCCTCCCACTACCCCTCCATGCTCAGCCACTCAGAACTATGTTCTCCTTGGGTGGACTCAGCATTGGGAGAAGCACTATTGCCCCAAAAGAAAGATAAGAATGGAGGTTTGGGGTTTGGCTGAGCCTGCACAGCTTCTGCACAGACACCGTGAGTGAGCTCATCCAGTAAGTACAAGCATGAGAATCTGAAACACGTGCTGACAGGCATCAGCATACGAAGCACAAGGTTTTGCTGTAAGAAGTCACACAGAAGCATTGCTAAATACGTTGGTGTTAAAAGAAAATGCAGAAATAATTAGGTCAAAGCTTTGGTGGTACACTATTTCCAACATAGACACTGTTATGCTCACTTGTTAGTCCCTGGTAAAATGCAGGAAAATGCAGAACCTGCCCACTAGGGCCACGGAGATAAGCAGAGCACGAGGATAAGCAGAGCAACCTCTGCAGTGCTGCCTGAAAAACAGAGTTCTTCCAGACACCACTAAAGAGACCACTACTACTAAACTCTACTGTATTTCATAATTAGGAAATGTTGAACAAAACCTGTAGTCTTTTAACGGTCCTAAGTCACTGCCATCACCACTAGCACATCAAGGACAAAAACATAATATTAGCGTGGTGCATCATCATATAACATGGTGGTATAAGAGCATTTCCATTCAGGAAGCATGAGTTTACTGCTCCCCACCTGCCCATCCAGAAAGGATGCTTTCTGTTTCATCTCAGGCTTAACTGCAAGTGATTTAACAAGTCTGCAAAAGCAGAACAAGTCAGGGCACCTGCAAATGCACGAATGGAAAAAATTCCTGAGTCACAGGCAAGACAATACACACCCTTGCAAATGACTCTGAAGGGACCAAACCCCTGGGGTCTTGAAATGGCTCTGTGGAGCAAATCCTTACCTGGGTTAAAACCCCTTCAAGAGCACAGTGGATTTCCTGATCTGCTCTATGTTTTCAAAGCACTGTAGAACATGCAGCACATCTTAAGCATTTTGATGCACTAATGTTACTTCGCAACTGTGCTACATTTTTCCACCCATGGGGACAAGTTCTCAATTTAACTGTATTCTTTCTGACAGTTTAGCTGTTGTATTAGGCGATGCTGGCTTGGGCTGAGTCACAGCAAGAGCCCAACTGCAGGATAAGAGCAGCCCTTCCCATGCACCGTATACAGCACCAGCCAAGGAACACGGAGCGAAGAGGGCAGAGCTGCTTGCCTTGCTGGAGGGATGCCTCTCAATAATGCAGAGTTCACAAAAATGGGGAGGGAAGAAAAGGGGGAGTGGGGGAAACCCACATAAACCGCATAAATATTACTTCTGGTCAGCACAGCCAGTCAGTACGGTAGATCTAAGCAGATAGTCTCACTTCTGCAAAGCAAACAGAAGTTGTACGTAATACTGACTATTTTAATAATGAAATTGCTGAAAGGTTCCTGAAGTGATTTGGCTCTAGTAAGCATCAAAATAAAACCAGTACTTACGTAGGCACTAAGTAGCTCAAATACTACAACACAACAAGGCATAATGAAGAAAAGAAGCATCATTAGCATTTGGTTATTGCTCACATTTTTTCCTAAGCTGCTTTTGAGATCCCCAGGATGTACTAATTTTTGTTTAGAACTCACTAAATGAAAAGAAAGCAAAATGTAGTGGCATTCATGACTAGTGCTATAGAAGATTAGAGCTATGACAAATTACTGCAACCTTTAACAAAAACACCAGAAACAAAACTAGATTTTCACTCTATCACTTGGAGAAAAAGAAGGAAAAAAAAAATATGAGAGAAAATAAAAGCAGATATGCAACAAGTTTTCAAGACTTAATTTTGTTTCTTAACAAAATCAAACAAACTATAACTTATGGAATGCCCAGTACTTCAACAACTGCAGTCTAGTTCTCTCTTTGTCATGGGTTCACTATATAATTCATACAAGATAGCATGCACAGAAAATATTAGTATTTCAATATACACACAATCCGTTACATTTCTTTCATCCGATGAGAGGTAAAATCTCAGGAAGTTGGGTTTTGCTGGAGGAGGAAAGGTTTTAAGTAAAAGATATTAAATCTATCTAAAATAAATTAAAATTACAACATCTCTCAATTTTTATTTAGCATCTAAAATGAAGAAGAGATACCACCAAAATAAAAATAAGTTCTCTAAGAGTTTTTTAACATTCTGAAAGATTCCAAGATAACATACAGTTTGGAAATGGCAACTATAACATGCTAATCAGCTAAGGAATAGAAATATATGAGAAAATACTATGAAGATGGCTGCAGAATGAACATAAAACACACATTTACATTCTAGATACTCTTGACAAAATACAAGACTAGTTTGTCTTGAAGGCCTCTTTGTTTATCTGAAAAATAAGCACGTGAAATGCTGAGCTGTGCCATGGAAATTCCTGGGTTCTGTTTCAGTCCCCTCATTAGGCTGCCTGTATCATATCAAGGCAATCATGAGCCTCAAAGCCCAACAATAGCAAAACTCAGCTTTCTTTGCGCTTCAGTGAAATTTGAACACTTAAATACCAGTGATAATTTGTGTTTGGGCCTTTCCTGTGTTTTCCAGTGATTTAAAATATAAGTAATAACATACCCCCTCCTCACTCAAGTGTGATGAGAAAAAAAGTCCTTGCACCTTCTTTCCAGCAGATCTCTTAGGTTTTGTAACATCACTACATAAAGTAATGTGCACTGTAGCTGAATTTATAAATATCTACCAGTCTAGTATGCAATGTTATCATCTTTACATTGCAGACTCAGCTTTCGTATGTTTTTCTCTTCTCCAATTATATACACTAAACCAGCTGATCCACAAAAGCTTTTTGATAAATGTATCCAAAGGTATAGTAAGTACCATCAACAACCTACAGTGAGGGACTGACCCAAGTGAAATATTGTTTAAAACTTACACCACTAAAGTAACAGCAACATGTATCTCTTACTACATTGTTAGAAGTTCAGTCTAAACAAATCTGTTCCCTTCCTGCTTCCCCAGCAGAACACTTTACACAGACTATGCCTTAAGAATAGCTGCACAGACTCATTTATTTTGGTATCACTTTTGGCAGTAGGATGACAATGTTCTACATAAATCTTAGTGAAAGGAAAAAGAATTCTTAAGTCTTCAGTTTCTTTGAAAAAACAAAAAAATCAGTACATTTTTTTGCGTAACAGTAGAACAGGATATTATAGAACATGTCCACACACCCATCATCTGTGCTCCAACAGTGGCTGATAAAGGATGTTTAGGGAAGAGTCTGTCACAATCCTTTCCTAGTGGTGACAGCTAATTTAATGTCCAATATTACACAACTAACTAGAATTACCTTTTCTGTTTGCAGCGTTCTCGCTCATTTTCTTCCCCCACATACCATTTTATTCCCTATTATTGTATGATCTTTCTCTTTCCAGCTCTACTTATGTGCAAGTTGGGCTCTCTTGAATACTGTTCCATCAGAAGACTTGTATTTATAACCTTCTTTGGTTCATTTATGCATATGTTGAACAACGCATAAACCAGCACAGATCCCTGACAGTGTTTTCTCTCCAGCATGAAATTCAATTATTTGTTTCCTATTTCTTTTCTAGCCTATCATTAATCTACATGAGGACCACTCTTACCCCATGGTATCTTTCTTTCATACTATTTGATATGACACTTTGATGAACTCTTTTTAAAGATCTAGTTATGTTATACTGACTACATTCTTCTTAACCAGTTGCTTCAATTCCTCAAAAAAACTGTAACAATTCGCAAAGTATGACTTTCTTTTGCTAAGGCTGCGTCAGACCTGTTTCCCCAGTACACTGCATTTACCTGTGTGTTCTGAAAACTGTTCTTTCTTAAGACCTGCTAGGCTAAAGTTCTCTACCTTAGTCCTTTAAAACAACAAAACAACCACACACACCCCCATTGAGTACCCAAAGAAAAATAGCAATTTTAAGTCAGCATAAGCACAAGGTTACAGTAGTCATCATTTCTCCAGGTAATTATACATCTGTTTTTATTTAAAACTCTTGAAGAAATCTTATCCCTGGCTGGCGATTCATTGGCATTCAATGGATCAACTCCTTCTAGAATTTCTTCCACTTGCAATGACCCTTGAGACACAAGGTACACAGCGTGATTGGGTTTTCTAGGTAAGTGAGCTAGATTTTGCCACACAGCTTATCCCAGCAACAGACTGAAAAACTGCCCCTGTGAATCCTACCCATTTGCAGGCAGTTTAGGTCTTGAGAACGGCCAGTGCAGACAGATCATGCAACTCATGCGCAGTAGGTCTGACATGTCTAGTCTAGAATCTTCTGTACACTACATCTGGGACCACAAAGCCACCAGAGACTGACAACCCCAGCCTTAAAACATCTCTGCTGGTGGGAGTATCATAACTGAGAAGGTCAAAGAGAAGGTCAGTACAGAGAATTCATGTGGCTTTTTTGCAACAGCTTTACCTCCCTAAATACTTCCTTTGCTCCATTCAGGTTCACCTGATATTTTATGCATAAGGTAAGCTGCTTCTCAAGATCTATTTTGATCTGCTTCACTGTGAACAGACATTTCATTTGATAAGGTTTAATAACATTTTTCTTGCATGTTGGGACACAACACACGTTGAGAAGGGTATTTCTAACACTTCTGCGTACTCTTCGGCTTAACCACATTCAGATGGGGTGTACAGGAAAGAGCACAACTAATTTCTAGCCCTTTTAGAAGTATTTTAAATTATTTTAAATTAATTTTCTAACATCAATTCCTTAAGGATTGGGCTGTTTTGTCCCAGATGTTCATTGTAAAATACCTGGGTTATCTAGGAATTTTTTAGGTTCACTATTTTTCAACTTGACTTTATCACCATTTGTCCAAGACTGAAGGATTGAACATGGATGTTCTTCAGGATTTCAGCCCTGGAAGACAAGTTCTCACCAATCA
Organism: Balearica regulorum gibbericeps; assembly: GCF_011004875.1. NCBI lineage: Eukaryota > Metazoa > Chordata > Aves > Gruiformes > Gruidae > Balearica > Balearica regulorum. Next base: position 119,826,330 of record NC_046184.1, read on the forward strand.
TGTGTTCTTCCACACTTGTCAACTACCCCTATCTTAAAGTTTCAAATCATCCATTTCCTTGCCTTGGTTTGGTTTGTATCATGTCCAACTTACCTTTAGAGATTTCCCTTTCCTCCCACAAATCTTACTCTTCCTTTCAACACCTTTTTTTTTTTTTTTCAGTTCAGTTATTGAGGCTGAGCAAATGATACAAGACCCTGCAAGAAAAGGCTGAGTATAGAGGTCCTACTGTTCAGCCTTTTATTAAAACAGCCTACTTCCAGCAAGTCTTTTCATATTGTTTCCTGTGTTGCTGGTATTTCTAATAATGTTACAGCTACAGCTCCTACATCCTCTGCCAGATCAGGGCAAAAGCAGCGAGGGAGCACCTTCCCTGGGAGCTCCCAACCACGACATGTACCCTTCACCCATCAGCTTCACGGACAGCATTGAAATTGGCACAGCCATGCTAACCCCAACAAGCTGCAAATACACCTTTTCATTCATCAGTCACATTAAATCGTAATATTTAAGGCTTAATAAAATGACTCTATGTGGCAAAATAGCTTCTCACACACACACTCCTGCTCCTAATCAGTGCTAATTAAGTATCTGCATCATATAAATTGACAGCAATGTAGATTCTGAAGCAGAGTTTAAAGTGTAAATAATGATGAGATAAAAGAGATCTTTTGAGCAAAATCAAAGTATCAAGTAGTCATTATGTGTAATCACTATCACAACTTAATGACATTTTGTGCTGGAACAGGAATATGAACAGGAATTAAAGTGCCTAATATATTACTTTTTTTTTTTTTCTTTTTTTTTTTAAACTGTGTTTGTCCCAGCTGGTTAGCAAAACACCAGCCTTTGCTTGTATCTTCAGCAGGTCAGTCTGCTGCAAACACAGTATCCAAGCCAACTGCAGTGGCAAAGGACACGAGATGTAAGGAGGCCATGTTGTGGCAAAGGTTCCAATATTCATCCTTTTAAACTTGCTTGTTACTTACAGATACAGGTTAAGAATGGAAAGCCACAATAGGAGTCTGCTATCCCATCACACAAACAAATCCACACCTAATACATATGGGTAACCACAAGCAGATGTAACAGAGTAATACACAAACCCTGATTAAAGGGGTAAAGGAGAGGCAGACGAAGGAAGAATAAGACTCCTTTGCTCCCATAGAGCTGATAAGCAGCAAATCATGACAGAGTAGAAGAAAGCAAGGAGAAATTCTAACTGCTTTTAAACTGCTTGTACATTTGTAAATGCTTTTATTTTATGACCAATTCAAAGGATAATTAAAATAGGAATCCATTTTGTCCAGCATCATAACCTTAGCAGGCAGTAGGTTTCCAACCATCAGTAAGTTCATTGACTTGAACAGGCTTCTTGCTAGCAAGTGTTTCTATGACTAGCATTTCCCAGGGAAACAAGTCCTGAAAGTGGTGTTACTAATATTTCAATACAGCATCAGAAAGCAGCATGAGAAGAACAAAGTAAATAAAAGAGAAGGCTGGGAAAACTCAATGATGAAAAATACTGACTTCCAAGCTGTCATTTCACCCAAAACTTTATGTGAAGGGAACATAACAAACACAAAGGACACGTTAATCAGAAAACACCTTATGTAATCTTTAGAAATATCAGACTGTACAGCAGCATCAGTTGAGTTCAGAGCATAGACTAATACCACAGGTATCCCTGGGGCCTCTTTGCACGTCCTAATACAGAGCTCTTGATGCACGAGAGCACGTGAGTCAGTCACCTCAATCTTGAGGGTCAATCTAGAGAATTTTTTTTCATCTCTCCCTTTTTTTCCTTTTTTCATCCAGATTTTTCAGAATTTTCCCCTTTCCTTCATATCCTAAAATGAGGGGGGGTGTGGGGGAGTAGAAGTGGAATATATTTTTCTCCCCCTCAAAAGCCATGCTTCTTGAAAGAGACAGACACTATCTCTATTCCACCATTCTGGGAGCATTAGTGTGAATGATGGGAAGGTATCTGTCATTATTGGTTTCAATCACCTTAAGCCATTTCCTTGCATGAGCTGAACACACAGGTAAGATGAGCTGATCGTTAAATTAAGAAAGGAAGAAATCATAATATTCTCCTTCAGTGAGAGAGCTGTTGAGGAAAGAGTTAAAAAATAAAAACCAGAACAAAGTACAAATACTTAAATTTTCTCATCAAAAAGTCTGGAATTTTTCACTTTGCTGTATCACCTGCAAAGGTGTACACTCCAAACACCCGTTATGTTAAAACAGGCAAATTAATGGCCAAATGTACAACACTTGGTAACATAAGAATTGTTTTGGTAGATCAAACGAATGTCCCAGCTGCAGTGTTGCATGGCTGGAGATGACAGTGCAAAAAGCCACGTTCATACAGGTACATAATCATCACTCCCCCACAAAGGCCTTAACCCTATTTTCTTCTCTGTAGTTAAACCACAGGAGAATTGATTGTTTATATTCCCTCCATAATTTGTTTGCATTAGCCACAACAACATGGGATATTCTGGCTACCAGTAGAGAATTTCACTCCCTCTTTGGTTGCTCTAAGGTTCCCAGCTTTAAAATAAAAAATAAAATAAAATGCCACCCAACCAAACCACCCCATCCCATTACCCTGTGTACTTCACATCCAGCTTTGTCCAATTAAAAATACTCTCAATTAAACATTCCCAGCTAAATTGTCAGACACTATAGCATATAAATAGCTAGTTTAACAATCTTTTCAGCAAAATTCTGTACATTTTGGTTTGCTTTATTATTCCATAGTGAAACTGAACACTTGGCTTAAGCCTGTACCTATTTTTAATGGCCTGTTTTTACTCTCCCATTGATCTGTTGTCATGTTTAATCAAGACGACAAAAAAAGAGTTGCAAGTAGGGTAAGCTTCAAGTACTGCACATTTAATTACATGAAGGACTCAGTGGGGAGGAAGGGGATAAATTGACCTTTGTATCAGTTTTCATGAGCTTAGGTGTCCTTTTTGGCCTCCCAGAATGTTAACCCTGAAAGTAGGGAAATAAAGTGATTCTATGTTTGAATTAAACAAAAGGCCACCCTGGGGAACAGCCTTACTTTTGCATAAGATTTTCTTTAGAAAATTATTATCCAATAGAAAATAGAATAAAAATTTGAGAATACAGGCAACCGCAGAAGGGAAGAACAAGAACAACAATGCCAAACAGGTATTCTTAGGTTTTATAGTCAATGATTCACCAGCACAGCACCTCCCCACCCTGAGCAAGATGCACACACACAAATATAAGAACTATTTTCCACATTGTTTAAAACACGAACACCACAACAGTAGGATGTATCGTACTGTGCAGACGTACTGCACATATAGAAACCTGATGCTTTCATTGTTCAGTGGATATGACAGTTTCAACAGGGATTTTAAAAGGGCCTTAAATTCTGTATTTCTTAAGAATACAAAGCTTGGAAATAAGCTCTTTCTTCCAGATTCTAGCCCTTGGGATCTTTATTCTGTGTGTATATATATCTCACTAATAAACAAATGTGATTGATCTGGTGGGGAAAAAAGTAAGCAAATCATGCTACACAGATCACAAGCACTACAGCAAACTGAGCATTTTAACTGACTGTTGTTGTTAAAAGCATAATTAGTTTGTCTTTTTAAAATGCATAAATAAAATATCAGATGAGTACTGGAACTACTTTGGAGATGACATGTGAACCCCAAATTGTAGTTCCCAGCAACCTATCCTCAGATGATGCCATCAGTCTCTTCTTCATCTGAAATGTTAAACTTGGAGAATAGATCTTACATGTAATAAGCTAAAAATGATCAGAAAGAGAATAGCCTGAGTTTTCCAGTGAGATCTGTGCACATAGGAAAAGCTCTCTAAAAGTTATCTATATTTTGTTGACATGAGTATGGTTTTACAGTATGCAATAAAGATCATTTGTACTGTATATATGACTGAAATTTGGTTTTATCCTGATAGCACAGGTAACATTCATAACAGAAAGCAAGGGTATACCTAAACAGCTCACGTGGATTTCAGAATATTAATAAAACAGCAGATTTAGCAACTACATTCTACCAGCCCTCTGTAAATGCTAGAATTTTATACAGACTTTCTGAAAAGCATGTGTGTGTTAACTTTCAATAGGATGGTAGGATGATTTATTAAGCATGTAAAGGACAAGAATGTATTTGATGTTAAAATTGGGGACAAAATAAGAAAGATGAATATATAAAAAAAAGTCTTAGTCTCAGCTGGTTTGCTATAGACCTCATTATTAAAGGAAACATCTTTACAGAACAATTTCTTATTACAGCACAATATTTATTACAATTGCAACTGTATGTTTTAATCACATAAGAAGAGGGCTTCCCTGTGGAGGATGAAGACCTACTGTGGTGGGTGGACCCTGGCTGGGTGCCAGGTGCCCACCAGAGCCACTCTATCACTCCCCTCCTTCTCTAGACAGGGGAGAAAAGGTATAACTAAAAAAAACTTATGGGTTGAGATAAGGACAGGGAGAGATCATTCTCTAATTATCATCACGAGCAAAACAGACCGAACTTAGAGAGGGAATTCATCTAATTTATTACTAAGCAAAACAGAGTAGAGGAATGAGAAATAAAACCAAATCTTAAAACACCTCCCCCCACCCCTCCCATCTTCCCGGGCCCAACTTCACTCCCGGCTTCAACCTCCGCCCCCCCTCAGCGGCACAGGGGGACGGGGAATGGGGGTTACGGTCAGTTCATCACGCGGTGTTTCTGCTGCTTCTTCATCCTCTGGGGGAGGACTCATTGTTCCCCCGCTCCAGCGTGGGGTCCCTCTCACGGGAGACAGTCCTTCACGGCCTTCTCCAACGTGAGTCTCCTCCACGGGGTGCAGACCTTCAGGAGCAAACTGCTCCAGCGTGGGTCCCCCACGGGGTCCCAAGTCCTGTCAGCAAACCTGCTCTGGCGTGGGCTCCTCTCTCCACGGGTCCACAGGTCCTGCCAGGAGCTTGCTCCAGCGTGGGCTTCCCACAGGGTCACAGCCTCCTTCGGGTGCCTCCACCTGCTCCGGCGTGGGGTCCTCCACGGGCTGCAGGTGGAATCTCTACACCCCCTCATCCTTCCTCCATGGGCTGCAGGGGGACAGCCTGCTTCACCATGGTCTTCACCACAGGCTGCAAGGGGATCTCTGCTCTGGCGCCTGGAGCACCTCCTGCCCCTCCGTCTGCACTGACCTTGGTGTCTGCAGATGTTCTTACATCGTCTCACTCCTCTCTCTGGCTGCAAAAGCTCTCCCTAACTGTTTTTTCTCTTTCTTAAATATGTTATCACAGAGGCGCTGATTGGCTTGGCCTTGGCCAGCGGCGGGTCCGTCTTGGAGCCGGCTGGCATTGGCTCTGTCAGACACAGGGGAAGCTTCTAGCAGCTTCTCACAGAAGCCACCCCTGTAGCCCCCCCCCGCTACCAAAACCTTGCCACGCAAAACCAACACACCTACTCAGACATAAGATTCTGCAACAAACATCAGAAAGTTCCTTCACAAGAAGCAGTCTGAGACCAGCCATCTAAGTGGGGGAAAAAAAAAAAAATTCAGAAACAACAGTTTTCAGGTCTACATAAAGACTCTAGAATTGGTGTAAAGGAGGGGAATGGAGGCAGACAGGCAAAAAACTGTATGCATCGTGTGAGGATCTACTGGAAGGACTAAGGTAGCTGCAGAGTCCACCATGGGCACTACCCAGTCTGACATGGGCACGCACCTCCGGTCATACAAAGGAATCAAGAGGGGCAGCTCCCCTCTCCCCAGATCGGGGCAGCATCAGCCTTTGCAAAGCACAGGAGTAGCACGGCTCTGTACCCACACTGCAGTCACTGCTGCGACTGCAGCTTTGCACAAGCCTATGCAAAACTCATTTTAAGCCATCTCACGTAGCAGCAGGAGTTTTGCTGCAGCACAACCGTGTGTGCAGCATGCTTTGAAGCTCAAGCAGGTTTAGCTGCTTGGAGCTCCCCTGTGCTGTGGCTACTCTGCAACCGCTGAGCCATTCTGCTACCAAGTAAACTACTTTAAAGTTTACTTTGCAATGACTACACTGAATCACTTCCTAACTTCAGGTATACCTTTGCTCCAGGAAACTCAGCCACTGGTGGCCATCCTTCCACAATCTGGCCACTGGTGCCCCCCTTCTGGTGGCAAATCATACAAGATCTGTCTTGCTGAGCAAGTGATGAAGTGAGACCCTTATTCTCATTCTGCACTAATAAAAAAGCCATTTTGCCTCAGTGCATAACTAAAAGTGCTGAAGGTGAAGTAATTAAAAAAAAATTTCTCACAAAATTTGATTGCTAAGTGTACTTTATTTATTAGCGTGGTCGCCTAAGGCATCATCTAAACTACATTTAATCTTGAAAGTTAGACTAAGATTTTAACTGTACAATACTTAGACCTTTGTACAAAGAGCATTATGCAAATGCTATTGCAAGGAACAGTGCAGAATGGAGTACAGGAAAGGCTCAAAACAGGGGAAGAAAGAAAAATAAAAGCAAAGGCAAGCATAGCAAGAGACGCACAAAACAAACATCCTGGAGATTAAAAATGACAGAACATCACAGTCAGCTCACATCCTCACAAACACGAGCCCAGCACTTTAGGCAGCAGGATTCTTTAGAGACCATTTTCTAATTTGAATTAGAGGCATATACACATGTGCAAATAAATGGGGGTGCTAAAGCTAAGAAATAGCTCCAAATATCTTCAGTCCTCAGCAGCAAAGCACGAATTTTGATCACTCAGTGAAACAACGTTAAGAACTGTTTCCCTTTACATCCCGCAGGCATCACCTTGGACTGCTCTCAGACCAACACCCGAACGCAGGAAGGACTCCTTGGCTCCTGCAGGAAAACCCTGGGGGGTCAGGAGCTGCACCTTGTTATCGACATAACAACAGCCCACCAGAGAGGCATGCATGTCACGTGCGTGAAGATGGATACTTCATACCAGACAGACTTACATCTGGGGGGAAATTTCCTATACAACCTGAGTATGAGGGAACTTATCTCCTTTACTCAAATTTAAAGACCAGACATCTCCATCAAACAAATGCAAAGCATGTAATTTGGTTAACTAAAAAAAAAAAAAAAAAATTACAAGGTGAGATTTTTTTCTTTCCTTTCTTTACACTTGTCTTTTTTTTCCTATCCATATCTAGGTTTAGTTCTTTTTGTTGATCTTATTTTCTGTTTCTGGGATCTTCCCAGACAGGATAATGATGAGATTTGCCTCCCATCCCCTCAAAAATAGAGGGATTTTACAACCTCACCTCATTCTCCATTTTTGACAGAAATTTTTCAACCAGCTCTCCATCTTATAAAAACAGCTCTTCTTGTTTTGTATCTGCTAAACTCTCACTCCACAATATTTTGTGGTCATGAGTTGAGCAGCCTATATACTGAAGCAAGTAGTATTTCTTTTTTATTTCATTCAATATCCTATTGTTCCTGGCTCTTAAGAAAAGGCAATCCACTTTATCTTCTCTATGTTATATGTTTTCTACATCCTTCACCTTGGTCATGTCACCTCTTCAACTAAAGAACTGTAATCATACTATTGTCTCTCCCCATCACTTGGAAGTGTCCTTCATTTTCAATCATTTGTATTGTGCCTCCAGACTTCTTTTAGAAATGGGGTGAACAAAACTCACTGCCAAATGAATTCACGGATCAGTGAAGTCAAGTGGGAATTCTGCCATTGATTTCACTAGTGCTAGGATATCATTCAGTATTTACAAAGTCTCATTTCTTCTTGCCATTCATTCCCACACCCTTCTGAATATACATAATATTTCCTCTTCTGATAGCATCCAACAGGAAGCCTTCCTTCTGCTGTCAACCTCTGTTTAGTCTCCTTTGCTTACAGTACTATCGCTTCGTTGTCCACATCTTGCATTCCTCTACTTGGATCCTAGTTCATGATCCTGAGCAGGAAGTTTTGGGTTTGGGGTTTGGTTTTTTTTTCCTTCCTGTCCCAACAACACCAGTAGACTGCTCAGGATCCCTGAGCAAAGAACAGGCAAGAACCATTGTACACAGCACAGTAAATATGGCCAGCAATCCTATCCAGTGTCACTGCCTTCTCCAAGAACCACCAGGAGACCCACTCCCCAGAAAACCTGTTTTGATGACTCCTGCCTTTTTCTGCTGTCCCTCAAACTACACTAACCTACCAGCAGTAAGGAGACAAGGAAGCCCTGTGTGCACAGACAGCAGGTACCAACACCATATATTTCCCAGGCAAGCTTCAGCCAGTTGCTCAAAACAACTGGGACAGCAAATACATGGCATTAAGGAGGAGACAGACACGTGCTCCGTTTTGCAGCAGGACTTCTTGCCTGACCAGCACTGGTTTACCAAGCAGTGCCAGCTTGCCTGCCTTCCTCCCACAGTCTTGTGGGGCTCACAACAGAGGCAGGCGAGCCCCGACCCATCGTGTACCTACCTCTGCTTGGTCATCATAGCTCCATCCCACTTGTACTAGCAGAGCAGACTGCTGTGGGACCAAACATAGACAAGGAGCATAGGGCATCACAGGTGTCCATGCGAGGATAGGGACGTCACCCAGGCTGGGCACTCTAAGCCTCTTAAAGATGTCCAAGAGACACTGTGATGCAAAACTGAATTTTGGTGCCTGAAGAAGCAGGATTTACCATACCTGAGTTTTGCCCATACTGCTGAGGAACCTCAAGGTTCCATTATGGACCATGCTGAGAAGTTGAAACACAAACATTGGTAGCTGAAAACTAGGCAAGAGCACTCCATGGCTGGTAGGTAAAGAGGGTCTTAAAACACACTTAAAGTTTCTTGCTTTTGAAGGCCCAGTAAACATTGGTCTAATGCAAATGGAGCATTGCCTCTCTGATGCATTCAAGACTAAAGCCTCAGCAGCTCAGATTCCTTTGTGATTTCACAATGTAGAGTCAACATAAACTAACATTTCTCACACAAAAGAATTGCTACTTTGAAGAAATGCCTAACGCTTTTAAGAAAGACACACTAGTTTAAAAAAATGCATTTTTACAAATAGATCATTCTTAAAGGATGTGTGTTGACTACGCGGAGTATGCATTTTAACTTATACATAGCTGACATTTAAATGCCTTGTTATTGTTGACTTCCCTTTCTGACTACACACAAACACACACTTTTTCCTGGTTTTAATATCTCACTGGATACAACTTCCTCAGTCCTATTTGGCATAATGAGGAGAAAATGCTTTGAAACCAAATGAGGGGAAGAAAATAATAAGGCTACACACATTATGCTTTTACTAACTTTAATGGCAATTAGGCAAAGAAATGATCTGCCTAGGGAGGGAATGGAGGGACTGTCATTAGACGTGTTAAGAATATAATCAATACAATACTTGAGGGACCAATACAAGATAGGGTGGGGGGGAGAGGAAAAAAAAGGGGGGGGGGGGGCAGGGAGAGAGAAAAAACCCCCAACACATTTCTTGCTCCACTTAAAGGACAGACCAAATGACCCAGGAGGTGGAGAACTGGATCTAGGTCCAGAACCTAAAAATATAAAGCAGCATTTTTATCTAGCTGTAGGAAAGAAACAAATACAAAGCCAGGAACCGGTAACTTTTTTTCAAAAAAAACCCACTGATGCTCACCTGGTGTTAAAGGCAGAAAGCAGCAGCTATTTTTGTGTTTCTAAACCCCCTTAATGCATTTTCTAGTGGTTCATCTTCTAGCAGTATGCTTTTCATGCACTGTACTTCAAGTGACTCCACTTAAATAATAAGGTCTTTGAACTGACCTTGTAAAAGTCTTCCCTTAGAAATGCACAGATAGAAATGAACTTTAAAGGTCAGTCTTATAGGGGAGAAGAAAAAAAATAAAAAATCTTGTTTCCAAGCTGCAGCTTATATGTGCAGGTAAGGAGCAACTGCGTTGCTTGCAAATGAGAACTATAAAATGGGAGTAGACTGATTTTCATTTTAGTTAAGGAAACCTAAACTATAAGTCCTAATAGACTCCTTATCCCTTTGCCTCAAACAGACTTTACTAGATAAATAGTCCTCTGGAAGTACACTTTTCAGCCAAATCAGTCATTTTAGATTCATGTGCAGAGCCATTAGAGACTTACTGAGAGGAGAGTAAGTGCACCTTCCCTCCTCAGACCTGCATCCTCCTGTTCTATGCAGCATCACTCAAGGAGCTGCCTACAGCATTGCCTATGCCAAACTTCTCCGTGGTCAGCGAGGATCATTTCCACAGACCAGTGCAATACACAGTACCAAAAAAAAAAAAAAAGGTTTGCAGAGCAAATACACAGCTTTTCTCCTGCTGGCCACAGACTGTGCACAAGGGAGAGGTACAGGTGCCTTTCCGTGCCTCGTGGCACAGCCGGCGGTGGGATCACCACCAGCACAGAGGGTACCAGGGCAGCGGCTGAGGAGATAGAGGACCACCGTGGCCTCTCTGCACCTTCCCCATCCAGTACCACATCCGTTCTCCTCTCAAATGTCATTGGCCCAATTGAGGAGAAAAATAATTAGTTTCACTCTACTTCCTGCTAATTACAGAGTGTATAATCTGCCAAACGATGTACACGCTCATGTTGGCTGTGGCCTGCTGCCTCCCCCTGCTATCACAGGCATACTGACTCTGAGGCAGGCAGCGAATGGCTTACCAGTGACAGCTGGCAAACCAGCCTCTGGGAATAAAACATTTTAGCACTTCATAAATTTCTAACAAGGTTTCAAATTGCTTCAGTTTCCCTCCTCTCAGCTCTGTCAGCCTAGCAAAGGAGTTGGGGGGGAAGGAGGTGAACACTAATTAAATCTGCAGCAGAAAAGTACAACTAGTAAGACAGTTCATTCTTTTTAATAAGTAGCAATTAGACCACAACTCCAAGGAAAGTTGGATTCTTCCTGTGATCCATTGGCAGCATGGGAAAACTGAAATCTATTTTTCTGCCTCAAATTTTTAACATAGGAACAAGTAAAGCACTTTAAACTGTGGCTGCATGACACATTTAAACTTAATGGAAGATGACACACAACACACTAAAACTTGAAGGGAACATGCAGCATAGTTGGCATTAATGTTAAGGTTTCATATCACTATTCAGATAACAAATCATTTCCAAATTCCTCCATGAAGCTGCCATCAGGATGAAAAGCTGTATTATCATTATTATTATTGATTAGACAGCATACTACATTACACTGAATCTGACATCCTGTCCATAGGAATATAGCTAGAATAAAAATAAAAGCATGCAAACAGCTATTGATCATATTTATAACACACTACCTCACAGGTGTAAGCCAGCAACTCTCCTTTCAGTATAAATATGAAAAACAGAGGGGCTGATTTAGAGGCCAAATGTCCCAACAAACCAAATATTTACGCGTTTGACAGTACAGAAAAGTTTTAAAAGGTAGAGATTTTACAAGGCAAATAGGATTATGCAAAAGAGGTAAGTAGAAACAGGTACAAGGAGAAAATAGAATGAATGTGTTTAATAGGAAATAAACACCACAGTAGAATAATAGTGACACATTGTTAGAGCTATACTTCTCCTTGAGCCAAAATTGACCCTTCGCACATGTGTCCTCATTTTACTAGTAGTGGAAACAAAAAGCCATTATCTGTGAACAGACTGATTCATTTTCATTTTTAGCTCTGCAAAGAATGATGCTGCTTTCAACTTGGAGAGAAGAGAGAGCAGAAGAGGCAGAAAGATACCAAAACTGGGCTGTATCACACATAAGAGTCTTCTAGTTCAGTGAAAAATCCTGCAGGAGGGAACTGAAGACAAAAAAGTACCCAAACCCAAAATAAATGCACGGCAGTGTAGATGATTTTATTTTGCAAGAAGAAAGAATTTGCCATCAGGACCACCACTTGCTGTGTCCTCTTCTCAGCGGAATCTCTAAACACAGATATCTCTTCCAGAAAAAGATATTTGCCTGAAAATATGTTTACTTTCAAAGGAAAGTTCAATATTGACAGAAAAAGGCATGCTGTCGAATATTTGGGCATCTTCATTAGAAAAGCCTGAGGCACTGAATGCCTCCTTCCCCTCAGTCTTTACTAGCAAGATCAACCTTTAGGAATCTCAAGCCACAGAGATCACAGGGAAAGGCTGGAGCAAGGAAGACGTACCGTTGGTGGAAGAAGATCAAGTCAGGGAGTACTGAAGCAAACCAGACATATGTAAACCCACGGGCCCTGATGGCGTGTACCCACGAGTGCTGAGGTGGCTGGCTGGCGGCCATGCTTGATAACCTTTGACAGGTCATGGCAATTGGGAAACATAACTGAGGACTAAAGGAGAGCAAATGTGACTCCTATCCTGGAGGAGGACAAGGAGGAGGATGCAGGGAACTACAGGCCACTTAGCTTTATCTCCGTCCCTGGAAAGGCGATGGAGCAGCTAATCCTGGACACCATTTTCCAGACACGGAGGCCAAAAAGGTGATCAGGAATAGTCAGCATGGATTTACTGAGGGGAAGTCATGCTTGACCAGCCTGATAACCTTCTACAGTGAAGTGACTGGCCTAGTAGACAAGAGGAGGACAGCGGATATCACCTGCTTACACTTCAGTAAGGATTTGACACTCTCTTCCATAAGATCCTCTTAGAGAAGCTGATGTAGTACGGGCTGGATGAGCAGACAGTGAGGTGGATTGAAAACTGGCTGAACAACTGCACCCAGAGTGGTGATCAGTGGAACAAAGTCTAGTTGGAGGCCTGTAACTAGCGTACCCCAGGGGTCAATACTGGGTTCTGTGCTGTTCAAGACCTTCAGTAACGATCTGGATGGCGGGGCACAGCATACCCTCTGCAAGCCTGCAGATGACACAAAACGGAGGAGCAGCTGATACACCAGAGGGTTGTGATGCCATCCAGAGGGACCTTGCCAGGCTGGAGAAGTGGGCTGACAGGAACCTCATGCACTTCAGCAGAGGGAAGTGCAAAGTCCTGCACCGGGGAAGGAACAGCTCCAGGCCCTGGTACATGCTGGGAGCTGCCCAGCTGGAAAGGAGCTTTGTGCCTTTACTACATACAGTGCCAGGGCCTCCTTTTGGGAGAGGCAGACAGCGATGGAGGGATTCAACTAGCTTAGGTCAAGTATTGCAAAGACTTTAGACTGAGGAAAAACTTATCTCCCCATAAGTTCAAGCTGTTTGGCCCAAAGTTTAAGACAATATTCAAATTAAATTACATTATTATGTTTCATCTGTAAATTAATTTCAGCTCCTTTTTCTTAACTCAGAAGTCCATCCACAAAAAAATAAAGAAATTTTCTTCCTAATTTCTAACATTTAATTTACTACAAAGAATTCAGAATTGATCCAATTTTATTGTTTCTGCTTCATCAGAGTTAGAAACAAGCAGGAGGAGTGCAACAAGCAGACAAGAGACAGGGAAGAAGTTGAAAAATATAAGCAGCAGCAAGGGAGGAAAAGAAGAGGATGAAAAAAGAGAGGAGGGAAGTGAAAATGAAAACAGGGCAAGAGAATAGTTGTTATGAAAATGTACACAGCATTTTATCAGATTTTAATTCTAAAAAAGATCAGAATTCCAGACTTAGGCTAACTGAACTAAATCCAAACCCTTTACGTCACTGCCATTTTTCAGGCACGGACCTAAGAGTCCTCAAAAAGACACCTGAAAAATAAGACCACCACTAAACATGACCTCATGTCATGTCAAGCTGTGAAAATGAATGGCAAATATATTTTAATCTCACTTTTACTCTTAGTTTGTCATCTTACCCAAGAGACTGCTCAAGCAGTAAACATGGAGACATTCAGTGAGAAGTTGTGATGGAGACCTGGCTGCTGCACTGTACATTTTCTAGCTGTAGAATTTCAAGCAAAGGAGATGCTAGTCATTTCAGCCATAGTACTGAAAGTGCAAGTCAGAAAAATTCAAGCAATAAATACAATACATTTAAAACAAAGAAACAAAACTGAGAATCATTAGCCATCAGGACAGTGCACCAAACTGGTTACTGAACTACTAATCACTTGGAGCCTTTAAATCAAGACTAGCTGCCTGTGTAAGCTGGGCCACTAATAATCAAGCATTAGCTGTATGGAGGGGAAAAAAAAAATCTTAAGGAAAAAAAAGTCTTTAAAAATGTCCAGAAGACTTGGAGCTGCTCAGGAAATTCTTCTGTGTTATTAAATAATGGAATAGACAATAACAATTTTAAAAATGACCCCTTCTCCCCCCAAAAATATTTTTGCTCATAAGCAAAAAAATAAATAATTCATACAGAACATTATTATTCTGAACTAAATAAAATAAATAAAAGTGAAGCTTTTTATAAAAGATGGCACAATGGAACCTGCTAACTTTATTCTGAAAGCATATGTAAGAGTTTATCTGCACTCATTTTTGTTGCACTACTTCTTTCAAAAGAAGTGATATAAAAAATTCAACTAATGAATATGTTGTTTGATTAGAACTATGTTTTTAATGTGAAAAACTATTTTGACAAAGTTTTGACAAGTTACACCTGGAGCAACTCTCAATAGCAAATACAATTAAGAAAAGAAGTTATCATGTATTAGCAAGGGGTAAAAAAAGGACATTTTGGGTTTGCTCCAATAAGGACAGGATTTTCTTTTCCTGCAGTTTTTGCAGTTGCTGAACTAAAAAAACAAAACCAAACACCCAAAACAAACAAAAGAAACCTGCCAAAACCACAAACCACCTCACATCATGGAAGTGACCATACCAAGGTGCTCCTGCAAGGTTAATTACTGAGTTTTGAGGAGGCAAGTCCAAACTCTGTCTGCTTGCGTACCACAAACCATGGGAAGGACAACTTCAGCACCAGCACTGGCAGTAACTTCCATGCACCTGAGGAGGTGGAGGGAGTTCTCACCCTTTCTCCTCCTAGTAAAAGTCCATGCCCTTAAGCCCTCAGAAGGGACACCCAACCCTGCTGCTCCGTAAGTGCTCAATGCACAGCCCAGCCCACCAAGACACCTCTATGCACATATCAATGCCTACTCCACCACTCCAGTTTAGGATCCCACCTCTATGCACAGCCCACACCATCGTCAGCCTCTGAGCATGGAGGGTGGACACCCAGGTGCCTTTCCTCACCCATCACCCCCCATCTATCCAGCTTCATCCCTTGCAGCCAGCTCTGCTGACATGCCCTGGGCCAGATATGGGGATCCAGGCTTAGCAGATCCCACGGGGAGGCTGGAGCACCGCTGTGCGCAGCATCACATTCAGCTCTCCACACTGCCAACTCAGACACCCTTACCTGTAAGTTACAGGGTAAGGAGCTGTCACCCCATATCACTGTGCCCTCCAGTGGGGTACACGTCTCACTTTTTGGCATCTTTAACCTCATCGAAGGGCATGTGTTACGTGCATTGTTACAGCTTGCATTGCCTCCTATCTGTATTGAAATGAATGGGTATACAAATTGATAACAATTTTGTTTCAGCCTATAGATTTTCCATTTTAGAAACAAGAGATTCTGCTCTAGAGAGTTTGTCCTCTTACTGATTAGAGCAAAGTCTCTTTTTGCAAGTAAGAAATCAGTAGAGACATTACAGGTTAACACCAGCCAAAGTTCACCTTTA
The DNA here is from genome assembly GCF_011004875.1 of Balearica regulorum gibbericeps. Lineage (NCBI taxonomy): Eukaryota > Metazoa > Chordata > Aves > Gruiformes > Gruidae > Balearica > Balearica regulorum. Next base: position 119,841,937 of record NC_046184.1, read on the forward strand.
TCAAAATTCTCGGATTGCTGGATAAGGTCACAAGAAACTATTTCTGGGTCAGTCCAAAGCCTTTTCTTTATCCTGGAACACATGCTGCTTCTAATCCCTGGTCTCATTATAACCAACAACACATACATAGACTTAAGTAACCTGCATTACATAATCAGAGAGATACTGTCCTAATAATTTCCTGCAGAAGCACCAAGGAAACGTATCCATTAAGAATGAGCAACATACATCATCTCATCATCAGAGCAAATTAAATAGCAGGACAAATGTGTAATTGGCAATATTTTGTGTAGCACAGCCAGAACAAAAATATAATTGTGTCATTCTTGCCTAATCTTTCCAGGGCAAGCAGCAATCTTCTCTAGTGCAAGCCCCATATGCACAAGGATGACCCGAGTCTGGCAGCGCTCCCGCAGCACGTTTTTCATCTTTGACAGGCTGCAAGGCTGAACACATTAACGGGTCTGTCTACAGGGTGCCTGGCTGCTGGTGCTGCCTGCATGCAAATGCTGGCCCATGGGGGTGCCTACACACCCAGCATCCCCGCTTCCCTTGTCTCCCAGAGGGGTGTATGACAGAGCCGCATGGCCGGCGCTGGCACATCTCACAGCTTGGCCCCACCACGTCCCACCCAGCCGCTAACGTCTCTGGACACGCGTGTACAGCACAGCACAACTGTGTCACTTGGTCCCACAGCCCCACGCAACAGAGGTTCTGGGGAGGAGAGGGGTGGGCAAAAGGCAGCTAGCCCAGACGTCTGGCACGTGCGCTTATGGGCAAGTAAGGTGAGGGTGCCGCACTGCAGTGCTGCATGGCTTAGCACCTCAGCTTTGGGTTTACATATATAAATTGAATTTCTCACCAGGATGGGAAAATATTAGTGGAGGAAAGCAGTATGGCTGAGGCCAGTGCATAACAGTAACACGTACTACAGGTGTCAGTCTGAGATCAGTTATTGCACAGCACAGCGGAAACAAAGACGGAAGGTAACTCATGCTTGCTTTATGCGGAAACCTGTTGCTTTGCTGGTGGTGGCTTTTTAATGCCAGAACCCACATTCATTTTATCCCTGGGTGCTTTGCCTTTCCTATGCTTTGCCCTGACAGAAATGTTTCTTCACTGCACAGTGTTGCATTCCATCTGGTTTTTATTGCCTATAATAAACGTTTAATTCCTTGACCTTTCCTTAACCCAAATTTTCCAGATCCCAAATCTAATTTCTTACAAATCATTATCTTAGAAAATCAGAGTGCATTCCCATCAAAAATACTAACAGATCTTACTGCTAGCTGTTAAAAACACAGCAAACCCTTCTTCAGCATGCAGGTTCAGGCAACAAGCTAACATCTGTAGAGACTCTTATGAAGTTTTGCCAAACTATAAAAAAACCCCAAAACCCTAACAACCTACCTTTTTCTTATATTGTTCACTAAATGAAATTCAAAGGCTTTTATCTCATACCAGCATTGCCTACAAGTTATCAGAATAAGTATGCAGTGGAGTATATTTTTGTCAGCTTGAGTCCACTTACGGGCAGCCCCCTTCTAAGGGACACATTTCCCTCATCTCCCCTGCCCTCACACCTACCAAGCTTTCCTAAAGGAAAAGGACCAAGAATGTTTAAGCCCAGATGAACCATTTGTGGTTTCCATAAACCTACGTACCTAGGGCTTTCACCATGCCATCAAATATTAATAAATGCTTTTAGGTTATTCCAAGTGCAGAGACAATGATTTAGAAGTATAAAACTACTAAAAGATGTTTATTTGAAAAGCTTTCATTCCAAACCTTTTATTCCACATGAATTCTTGCCACTGGGAGGGACTCAGGCTTGAAATACTACATACCTATCTAAACCAGATAACTGGGCAACCTTAAAAATATATGCTTTATTAGTGCCTTCAAACTCCACAGGCAATCCCAGCAAAGTATGGGCCCATGGATGAACGCGGCAGATGTACAGTGCAGGAATTTGATTACCAGGGAGAACGACACGTATATAGGTCAACCAGAATCTCATATACCATCAGAAATATTCATATAGACAAAAGAAGCATCTACTCATTACTCAGTTTACATATCGATGTTAGAAGAGATGTTAGATACCTTATTATGATTTGCAAAATATAATACCATTATGCTGTTGCATTATGAAGGTGAGAAGTGTTACATTATGATATAATGAGCATGTGTTATGCCCAACACGTTAATAGAGAGTTTTAGGCATGCCCACTACTTTGAATGCCCAAGTTTCACTAATCTTTGAATAATAGAATTAACAGCAAAATTTAACTAAAATTTAGCTACAGTTTAATGCAGGATGTGGACAAAAATTGCTGCAGCTACAAAGCACCAGGAAAGAATATACACTGGTGACTTGTTTTAAAAGAATATTACAACTTTTAATATTCATTTAAGTAGAACTTATACATTTTTTTCTTGATGTTAATGCTCAGCGCTAGCAATGTTTTAGGGTACTGTCTTTTACTCTGATGAACACATATATTAAGGATTGATTTTAAGGGAGATATTAACATAACATTTACTGCTATTTTAAAACTGAAGTTGAGACACAGGAGAACAGACAAAGATGGGGCATGTTTCCAAGATGTGAAATGATCTTAGAAGGACAGCTTTTGAGTGATAATTTTATGACATAATTTTAAGACATAATTTTTTTATCTTCAAGAACGTTTCCACAGATGCCTGCAGCACCTGTGCCCTTTACAGGAAGCAAGGAGAAGGCAGGCAGAGGCTGTCGTAGCTTCTCTCAGCGTGCGACAAATGGTCATATCAGGGACAGCGCAACTACACAACAGTAGAGGGCTGATAAGGGAACCAGTGCAGCTGTAAAACTGGGAATATTTTAGGGTAAAAATCAATCACTGCCTTAACACGCACTGATGAACTGCTTATGTGATTAGAATGTCAGACGATACAGGCAAATTTTCCACTCTATTTCCTGAGGTTACATATTCATTCCTGCACTAAAAAGGTGAGCCCCAATGCCAGAATAAGCATTGAAATCATTGTAAAGACACTGACAGATAACTTTGTAAACCAAACCGGTATATTTACATATTAGTAAATGAAATTAGAGTTTGCCCTTGCATTTTGAAACAGCTGTTTAAAAAGGGATATCATTATAAACACAAACAAAAAAGAGTTGATTCTTTTGAAAGGTATGGTTGAAAGAAAGCAAACAACAGTGTTTCTCAAACAGTTTTCATGTATATTTCAATATCATATTTAACAAAATTAAAATAAGTGTCAAAAGGTGCCAGGCAAATCCCACACAGAACTAAAATAAAATGCTCGATGATTCATTTTTTACTCTGTGAAACTCTGGAAGAAAATGCATCTAATTTTGATCAATTATGTTTGTATCTGATTTATAACGCACAGAAGTCAGTGGAGAGATATAAATACTGTCCTCCTCCAAGCGTAATTATATCAGAGAGGTGCAAACTGAAGAAGTAGGAGAGATGTTTAAGTTGAAGCATAATATTGGTAGAAGAACAAAGCTGGCTGTGAAAATATTTGAGGTAGAAATTAGAAGACTCTTTTAAAGCCAAAATAAAGCAAGTTCTCTCCACACAACTAAGAGGGACAAACAGCCCAATCAGTAAATTCAAGAGGAATATTACATGATGATGATACAATTGTCTGCTGTCACAGAGGGCTGGAGCTGAATAAACAGGAATTATCTCCAGTTTCATGTTCTCAACAAATATCACACTAGAATATGACACCAGAGTCACAAGTGAAACAACCACACAAAATCTAACCTCTAACTAAAGGAATCTTCTTAATGTTCAGTAAGTTCAAGGAGGAAGTGTTCTGGAGGTAGCGACACAGTCCATACTACTCTATGTATCAAGTAAGCTAGAGTCAGACAACCATTTCACTACTAGAAGAACTAAACCATGAGTCTATGCTGACATACTTCTCTGAAGGAAAACAAAGCAAACAAACAAACAGAAATAGGCAATGGATGCATTTCATCTCCAAAATCTCAAAAGGTTAATGGGCTCCAACCTATGCTGAACTTATTTCTGAATATGCAATAGTATGCAATCAATATACGATGATCTCCTATGCTGCAGCTAGAATCTGCACAACTACTTGCTGGGAATCTGCCTGACGTGACAGTCTCACATCAAAGCTGTGAATAAAATTACTTGAGAGGCATTAGGAGCTCTGTTCGCTGCCTATGGAAGAGCCCCAAGCCAGAGCAGCAAAAATAACCTCTCCAAGCATTTATGCTGCTGCAGGGCCTGAGGTCAAGCACAGAAGGGCTAATATACCAACCTTAGGTAGTATTTAGCATTTTTCAGTGGAGCATGGAGCAGAAATCTTGGCTATAATTTAGTTTTTCTCCCATGCAGTAATACTATCTGCCTTCCTATTAGCAATCAACTCCCTCCCTTTGGTCCAGCAGCTCCTGCGGATGCAGCCACTACAGAATATTTACCCTCACCCCTTACAGTCCAATTCAATACAATTTTACCATAGTACTCAGAGGTCATCATACCTCTCCATAAACCGAACATGGTTTTAAGAAAAGAAAAACATAATGGGGATGGAAGTTATAGCAGTGATTAGAAGCTTGGCTATAGAATTTAACAAAGGTCTCCAATATCTCCAGACATTCAAGGTTTTCTTTATACCATGCTTGAAATACACTAAACAGATAAAGTGAGAAAATAAAAAAGGTAAAATGTTCTCATTAGTAATTTTTTTCTGAACTTCTGAAATCTTCATATCATTTTGTTTATTCTTATACCTATTCCCAGCTTCCCAAGTGCTTTGATTTAATTTGGTCAAATCTTCATCCATTCTTATTTTATCCATTCCATTTAATGTTTCTTATTGAAAAGATTTTGGCCTAGTATGAACTGAGTCATCACATTCCTCAGAAATCTTTTTTTGTCTGCTTTCTTTTTCTATCCTCACTTTGAAGTTGCTGGTTCAAGTACAGTAGGGAGAAGAAAAAAATCCACAGGGGATTATTCTGATTTCTGTCCTGATCTGTCACTCTATCCCAGTGTGATCAGCACTGCTGTTTGTCTTTCAGTACACTGGAAGATCCTCCTATGAAATTTAGGAATATCAGTATTTCTTAATAATAGTAAGATTTCAATATACAGATACAAATCACTGGTTACACCACATTTTGAAAATATTCCACTTGGAGACTCACCATATTAGATCTACTTGACTAGATTTGCAAGACTGATGAGCATTAGTTTGTGTAAACTGCCAGCTGAAGCTCATTTTCAAATAGAGCTAATCAGAAATTATTATTGAACCCAAGAGCAAAGAGACCAGTTCTGTAAGTGGGGTACTCACTAGGGTTGCAAACAACCCCCAGTCAGTTCAAATTCATAACAAAAGCTTCAACTACATGATTTTTGTATCCTATAAAGATTATTCATCAGTAAAGATTTCTTTCTCCTTTTTTTTCCTCTTTAAGCAACACCACCCCCCAGAAAAAACCCCAACAAACCAACAAACCCTTCCCATCATGCAATCAGAAGAATTATTATATGAGGGGAAAACTATTTGCCAGGCAGTTTATCAAACAATAAAAATAGCATCACAGTGCAGCCTGTTGATACATGGGCCCTTGAACAGATGACCTGAAGTGGTACTACCTCTCAAGAGATGTGTCTGCATCTTCTTAGGCACTAGCTGGTAATAGGGGCTAATATAATTGTCAGAGGACATTAAAGCAGCTGTTGAACTAGATAAATGTACAGGATAACATAAGTGGCTTTTTGTTATTATTACTAACCACAAAACAAAATATTTGTATCATTAACACATGATCCATGAGTCTATAATACAGCCTCAGGAAAATGCTGAAATCTCAGACCTCCAAATAACAAAATAAGCCCCTAGAATTAAAAGCCTCCAGAGATCAGATAAGAGCTGAAGGAAGCAAAACAGCAAAGAGCTTTTATTCTTTAGCACTTCTTCTCCAGTACACCTTTAGCCACAATTTAATTCTAAAACCTTATTCCTCCCCACTCCCATTCCCTGTCTGATTCTTTTATAAGTTGAAAATTAGGCTTTCCAGATCTACATAAAAACGTACTTTGAATGGGGGGGGAATAGCACAATGCTTTTCCATCAAATGCTTCATCAGAAATGCATACTCACAAGCTCTTCTCAGGAAATTCAGAATAGAAGAAGATGGAAGAGGCTTATCAAATCATTAAACATAGATGTGCACATCTGGCCTGTTGGGCATGAAGCCTTCCATGTACCATAGAGAGATAGTACAAGACTTAATTGAAATGGAAACTGGAATTAGCTCTCCAGTGCAGGTATGGAGCGATGCAGCTGACCTCTTCAAGATGGGGGAAGAGAAAAGGAGAGATGGGGAAAGAACTCAGCTGCCTAAAGGTCATCATCTAGTGCCTTATAAGACACCCATACAGATAAGTACAGACAGGACAGCTGATCACGGTCAAGTGGAATACGGCACAGAACTCAAAGGGAAGCTAACCATCTAGGTTTTGAGCAACTGAATCCCCAACAGGAGGTCTGCCTCAGGATGGGTAGTTCTCTGGTCCCCACTGGCTGTAATGGCTGGCCGTCCGCAGACTACAATCAAAACTTGTCATCTAACTGACCAGCAAACGGAGAGTCATAGATAGACACCTAAATGTCTTTTAATTTTGATCTCAGATTGACTCTTAACCCTCCTTACTGTAGGCTTCATTTAATCAAACCACCATTTCACCAAATGGTCTACAGAACCTGTTACCTAACTTTTTAAATACATGATCTTAAATATAAAGATATCAATGAAAATGGCCAAACCAGTCACCCTATAGAAAACATCAGGACAGAAACATCCACCCCTCTGGAAAGCAATAGAAAAACTACTGCCTATTTATCTGGTGCTAAAATTTCCCCTGAAGAACATGTCTGTATGCTAATCACTCACTACGCTTAGGATAGTTGTATAAATAACTTAATCTTGCTTTCCTTGGTATCATAGCTATGCATGCCTTTCTATTCAATAATGGTCACCAGATGCTGATGATCTGATTCCATCTCTGCTAATTTTGGTCACCTCTTGCCATTATTCCAATCAAGTTTAATAAATCTTTGTTTTACACCACATTCAATATATCTCACTTGCAACCATCCACAGATGTAAACATATATGTATTTTACATATACTATAGTGATAGTTCCCAGTGAACAGGAAAATTGCATAGCTGAAACTGAAAAACAAAACCAGGAGACTATTTACTGAAAGAAAAAGCAGTAATTTGAAGCAATTAGGCCATATTTTGTGCTTGAGAAGAGGGTCATCAGCATACAGATATTACATATATCTCTTTAAACTTGAGGAAAATAAACAGAAAAGCATAAAGGCATAGATCTATGGAGAAATAAATATAATCCAAACTGTAGCACCCTTGAAATTAAGAAAAGCAAGACATAGGAGTAGAGGGGGTTAAAAAAAAAAAAAAAATCAGCCTCAAGGGTATCAGCATCATTAATTATTTTTATTGTTACAGACACAGACATATTTTTCAAGGTACAAGATCTTCCAGTAGAGGCAAGAGGGCTCAGCTATGTTTGGGTATTAAGAGCAGTGTGCAAGGTGGTGTCACTGAGCAGAGGGCACAGAAGCCTGCTAGTTCTATGCTCTCGCCCTTAATCTGCCCGGTTCCCAGCACATTCATCATGACTGAGTCCAACATAAATAGTTTCACAAGGTCAAAAATGAATGGAACAAACCCTCATCAGTAATACCAAGGAGCCAGTTAGGGCCAGAGGAGAGGAATGAATCATCTTTCGTTACTCTTGAGAAAATGGGATATTATAATTAATGGGAAAAACTGCATCTATTTCATGCATATAACATGAATGCTAAGGGAACCAAGACATTTTTGACAAATTGGACATCACACACAACATACTTATTAATTCATAAATTAAAAATACATCCTGTTACCCTATCAAAGAAACTTTGCTTATTTTTGTCTCTCTCCATGTTTGGTGTTTTTTTTTTCTTATCACCCAAGCTCTAAAAAAATAAGCCCACATTTTTTAAGGAAAATCATAAAGGACTTCACATCCATCTTGAACCATCGTGCCTCTCTGCATTTCAGATTGAGTTGAAATTTCTAATTGAAATAATTTTTCATGAGTTAAACTATAAAGGAGAAATAAGTGATACATTTAAATTATTTATTCATCTTATTTATAATTAATTAGGTTTTTCTCTGTGCACAGTCAGGCTATACTAGAGTGTTTGATTTTTAAAACCTTCTCTATCATCAGGCAACAATGGATGACTGCTTTTCTCATGTCACTCTTGTTTTAGTTTGCTCTAGAGATTCAGACAACTCCCATTCACATCTTGGTCAAATTTAATGCATTAACCCTCTGAAGTCACAAACAACAGCGAGGACCTTTTCAGTGAGAGGCGCTGGGCAGGGCTATGAGCCAGACTGCACGCGTACAAGCTGATCTAGCTGTGGAGGTGAGGAGAGCAAAGTTGGGATCAGCCCCAGTTAAACCTAAGTCTTTCCTCCTCCTCTCCACTGAAGGATAAGAAGAGAAAGTTGTCCCCAAGGCATTTCTGATTCTGAGCAAGGTGAGCAATTTCTGTTCTTCACCTGAGGAGCAAGAATAAAGGTAAGAGGGGGAACTGCTTACAAAAATCATGGGAGGCAGGAACTTCTGAAGGAAAAAAAGAAGGTCTTCCAGACCGTTCTTCCCCCAAAACAGACCTCTGGGGGTAGCTCCATCCCATGCTGCATGTGATGCAGGGAGCAGCAGAAGTTCCCCACGTGGCGCATACCGGCCCAGGCAGGCGGCATTGGGAGCTGCTCCTCACAGCTGCCTGCGCCAAACCACCCTCAGCACAGCCCCAGCACTGGGTACCACGCTCGCTGTCCTACTGTGTTCATCCCAGCTGGAAGAAAGTAGGGAGAAGCGGGTTTTTTGCACACTGGTGTTCAGAGAATACCTGAGGGGAAGGGGAATGTACTCCCAGGAGGGCCATCTTAAATTAAAAAAAAAATAAATTAAGAATTTGGTAAGGTTTCCAGTTTTACCTTTTGCCCCTAGTTAAAAAGATTAGCTTTAAAATCCTACTTTTTTTTTTTTTTTTTAAACTTAAAAACAAAGAGATCATGTGTTTAAGTTTTGTGCCCTGGTCTCAAGGGTCAGAAACATCCCTCATCTTAAGCAAAGACTGACAGGCCTATGTAAACACAGTGCTCCACACACAGGTGGGCCTATTCAAAGGAAAGAAAAAGTATTATGCTGTGCAATAAAATCCAAGGCAGCTTAGAAAGGCTTCTTGTGAGACAAATAAAAGGTGCTGCACTCATGGAACAAGACAAACTTTAAAAAAAAAAAAAAAAACAAAACCAAACCACCACACACAAACACACAACAAAAGCTTTCATAATTTTCATAAATGTATCACTTTTAAAGAAGGGTTTAGAAATTGTTAAACCTCATTTTCTCTCAAAATATCTAGTAACAGTGCAACAAAGGCTGCATTTCTCCTGTATAAATCCCTAAGCTCAGAATGTGGTTTCAAGACAGTGGTTAATGCTGCGAAAATGGTAAGATTTCAGCATGCAGTAACACCCTAGTTTTCATGTAGAGATACTTTAAGATTTCATAACACTATGCCTAAAATTTACAATTCACTTAAAACCAATAAGACTTTAATGTGAAGAATAAAGGAAAAAAGTGTATTGAAATCTGCACCACTGAATTGTGGGGGGTGGTAGGGTGAGGAATCAGAATTTTATCATATACATTAAAAAACTGGAACAAAGATGGCTAGATAGCTATGTGTTAAGGAAGCTAAAAAAGTGTAAATCTCAATAAATACCAAGTTTTACAAAATAGCATGAGGAGCTCTGGCTACAGCAAAAAGAGTAGGAGCAGGAAGGGGCAGCGCAGCAGTGCAGGTCCAATGATGCTCACTGGACTGGCGCCTGCTGTTTCCCTCTTTGCCCCAGGAGGTGAACCGTGCACTCTGAGGAAAATACGCCTATCAGTCATGTAGGACTAACGCAAAATTAATGCATGGGGTGTGATGGAAGGTGCAATATCCTCTGCTGCAAGCAGGCGGTGAAGGGTTAGGCTGGCACGCCAGCTGCATGCCCCCAGCCAGCAAACGCGACTGCGGCGCACAGAAGGATGATTGTGCCACTGCAAGGAAGGGGAGATTGCAATTAGGCTTCCTGAGGCAGGCATACCAGTGTAGCTGGAAGGTGTCTTTCATGGCCCCAAACAGCACACTGAGCTCTGGAGGACAGCATTTTACATGGGAAGCGTGAAAAACAGGGTTCAGTTCAGGGGGCTCAGCTTCACGTTTGCCCAGCTGGTACCCAGAGGGACCCTGGCAGTGCAAACCCAATAAACAGCCATGATAACCCGAGCACCCCCTATGCCATCCCTGCGGTCCCTTCAAACTCTTCTCTGCTGTGAGAAAGTCATTCCTTTTTCATCTGCTGGATTCAAGCATTAGCTACCCACAAGCACCACTTCTGCATTGGCTCCGTGAGACCACACATCCCCCATCTTCACCCCTTGCCATATCTGACATCATTCACGCAAGACAGCCTTGGCCCCAGGACCTGAGCTAATAGTAGGAAGCATTTCACAGCAACCTCCCGCAGCTTCTTCTTTCGCTGCCTACCCTTCTCCTCAGCGCATCAGAGCTCATAGAGGTGCTCTCCATGGGAGCTCACAGTTCCCCAGCACCAGGGATCACTGGGTCCTCATGAGGTTTGAAGCCCTGACTGTTGCTGCGCACAACACATGGAGGGGGGGAAATAAAAAGGAAAAAATCATTACAAACCTCATCCTTCCCAAAACACACAGAGAAAGCTCAGCTATATACCTACCATCATCACCTTTTTAATATAGCTCCCAAACACATCCTGTGAGTAGCGTGATTCAGTCGTGTGTCAGGATGCTAAAGGTCAGCAGCCAAACCAAATATAAAATGAAGGACAATGAAAACAGATCCCTTCAGATTTGGGGACCCATCTTACCTCCAAAGCGTATGTTTTACTAGCACAGCTAACTCTGAATTTTTAGCAACCATGAAAATATGAGGGACACAACTCTGTTGGACACCACTAAATCTGAACCCGAGGTGAGAGGTACACCATACTGCCATACCTGAAATGCAAGAACAATTCAATTATTCTAAAAAATAAATATGATTTTCAGGCCTTCTATGCAAAGCTGCTGTATTGCACTGTTTATTTCCAATGTGAAAGTTATATAGAATCCCACACAGTTCTTGCTCCCCTTAGGGGGGCTCTATTTCACCTTTTGATGTAATCTTGTTTGATGTCTCCCTCACCATATTAGAAATGTTTTCAAAACAGACAATCTCCTATTGAATCTTCCTCCTAAAATAAAGGCTTATAATGGTTGATGCTTTATGTAGGTCAAGAACAGTTTTACAGATCCTCACGTAAATAAGGCTTGAAGCAAACAACCCATCGGGATTTCCATGCCCTCAGGTACTACAATGTTTTAATTCGGTTGGTTACACAAACCCTACCTTTCCAAAAACAATTTTTGTTTTATTTTGTTAGAAGCACAAACTTTCTTGTTCCATGGCCTAAGGGCTTCATTTGTTTGTTTGTTTAGTTAAAAAGCTGTGGTTTTGGCAGTCTGCCTGGTGATGGTGTAGAACACTGGAGGGATTTCAAGTGCTCTCCTATCATTTGCAGGTATTTTTGTTGTCACAGATTTAGAGTTTGATTCTAAACCCCTCATTTTACCAGCAGCTGGAGAAGCGACCCTGAAACATTGAAGGGCACCCCTTGTTGGGGGAGAAGACTTACGCTTCCCTCTCTCACAGTGACTCCCTGGCAAGTAACCCTATATAGTGGATTAAGGTTTTACATCGACTTGTACGTGATACGTGTAATCCTGTTGGTTACAAGGGGACAGCTCAAGGTGATCGGTCACTCATGTTTGGCCATCATGAAAAGATGGAGGGTAGGCTGGAAAGAAAGGAAAAGAAACTGTCTTGTGATATTGGTACCTGACTTCAACTTATACCATGTTACACTCAGCTTTTAAAAGACACTTTCAAACAGAAATAGACCAAAATAACACCATGTAACTGAGCAGTCATAAACACTTGGAGATCCCCTGTACAACACCTTTCAGTGTCCAAATTGGTGGAGGCGTCTTTGAAACTCAGAAAGCACCCAAGGAAAACACGCATTAATTGCTGAGGCAAGGCAAAGTAGTGTTCAATGCAGTGGATTGCTGTTGCAATTCTGTTGAATTTTATGAGGAATGATGAAACGGATAACACAAATAATAAATAGAACAGTGTAAATCATACCACAAAGAAGAATTTAAATCCCACATAACAGATTTAACAATTCTGTAGTCTAGAGAGTTGACTTTATAAAAAATTTGAAGATGATGATGTGGAATTGATTCACTGTGTCTGAATATTGGCCTCAGACTCTTACACAGACAAATCTCCCATTCAAAAAAAAAAAAAAAGAAAAGAAAAGAAAAAGAAAAAGAGAATTTTCTTTGGGTAAGGAGAGCAAGGACAGGGGTGGAAGTCAACATTCTTTTTGTCCGAAGAGAAAGGCTTAACAGCATGGCTAGCTTTTTTTGTTTATGGAACAAAATTTGCAGAACACAGTCCAGTGTTATTAAGAAGCAAAATCACCTGTAGAAGGGAAGGGAAAGCTGCCTCATGTCTGGACACCTTCACTAGAGCAGTTTAGAGCAAAAAGCCTTTTTGTTTGTGGTTTGTGTTTTGTTTGTTTTAATTAGATCATGCAGTTGACCTGCAGTCCAAATAGATACAGATGGGACCACAACTGGCATTTTTTAAGTCTTCTAACTGATTTTTAAGTGCCAAATAAAAGGAGATCCTTCATTCCAGCTCATATTTTACACCTGTAAGGAAAAGGAGAGGAAAGGATCAGGGGAAGACAGGAAGGAGATCCCTTCCCCAACAAAAGGCAGTATCTCTTCAGATCCTTCCCCCTAAGTACCTTCAAAATATCCCAACACTTAAAACCAGTCCTTTTCCTTACTTCTACTTAAGAGCTCAAATCTCTATTGTTTTAAAGCCCAACAACAACAAAGCAAGTAAGTGAAGCTTTCTTTGGACAGATGTATTTGCAAACACCTATGACACAATCATACAAGTGACACCTTAGGCTTCCCCAATCTGGTCAAAAGCCAGATTACCTGGTGAAGAGAGGTACTCTTTTTTTTAATCACCAGGGGCAACTTCCCACTTCTCCTGCTGTTTGGATGCACCCACAGAGGCACACAGTCTACAGGCTGGGTGAAGACCACAAATAAGGATGCAGAGCGGTGACTTTCCATCACACAGTAGCAACTTGAGGTTGCTAAGAGTCACTCTTAGAAAGAATTAATTGCTAGCATATTGCAGGCTCCAGAAAAATCATCCATCCCTTATCCACCCTGTCACCTTGACATGATACTCCCTCTACAAATCATGTAATGTACATTTAAAACATTAAACTATTCAGATGTATAAAACACAGCCTATTCTTCCACTGGTAAATACATTGAGCTCATCAACATTAACAGGAGGTCCGGGTAACATAATTACAGAACATATATAATTTGGATTAGCCAACAGAAGAGCTACTGTGAATCAAAAGTGTAGTTTAGTTTTACCCCATCTTCCTCTTCTCTCTGCATCCACCACCCACATACGCTTTTTTGCCACATTTTGAGACTGGGAAACTGCAAATAATTTTTACTGGTATACACTTAAATTTATTTTTTTTAATGTATAACATCAGTAATTTAGAAAAATATATCATTTAGTTTAAAGGATATAAATACTTCAAATAATTTTTTCCAAGTCTACCAAAATACTCATCAGAAACAAGCATCACATGCAGGAACATGCCACCAAAGGCAGGACATAATTTTGAAACATTCATATTAAAACATAAGCATATGTTAAAAATGTGCAGAATGATTCAGATGTGTCTGTTTTAATACCAAGCAGATGAAAAGCTGGAAGACGACGCTGCATGCAAGCAATAGCACAGGGTTTTCCTGGTGGTAGCCATGGCTGCCATGTCCTATCTAGCTGGGAGCAGTCCCACCGTGGTTTGCATCTCAGAACAGCAGCACAGTAGCCTGCCAGCACAGCCTGCCTTCTCCCTCATGGCAGCACCAGCCTGCGTGCTGGGGCTGGATTATCACCTGGTATAACCTGGTAACCCCAATCAGACCAGTCAGACGACCGGCAGGCATCAGAGCAACTGCTTGCATGACTCCCACTTCCCAGAACTGGTAAGCGGGTCAGTTCTACATTTTCTGCTTAGGTGACAAGTACGTAGGTGCAAGTTATATTGGGTTTGTCGGTCAAAATTGATGACAGAATCATACAGCTGTAGATGCCGAAGAGGAAAGGGTTAAGGACCCAAAACAACAGTACTGTCTGGATCTGTGCCTGTTAAGGCTGGCGAACCATCACTTCTTGCCCTCTGGACACCAAGAAATATCACAGCTTTAAGTTCACAATGGAGCCTTTCCAATTCCAAAGGCTACTTTTGCCCATTTCTACTGATATATAAACAACGTTTTCATCTTGTTTGCTTTTTAGCTCATTCAGTAGCCTTGAATTCCACATGAGCGTCCCCTAACTTTGTCTTCAAGGCTTTTTTTCTCCATGGAAGTGTTTAAAGAAAGGGAGTGCAAGGAAAGCAAGGAAAAATAATTCTTCTGATAAAGAATAGAACTCATGAGAACTATATTTTAAAGAATAAAATCTAGGTTTATTGGAAATGTGTATGTACTGAAACCAAAACTTGAAGTATCATAACTGTCAGCTCAATTATAATTGTTTACAACAGCTGACAAGCAAGCAAAATTTATCAGTAATAGATAAAATTTCCCAGCCCTGCATGCAGCACGGAACACCTCAAGACTTCCATGCAAGTAAATAAAACAAGAGAATTAGCCTTTTTTTTTTTTTTTTTTTTTTTTTGGTAGAGAAAACATTCCAGCAAGAAATAGATTCAGAAATCTATTTGAAAATATCGATTTCTCCTCTACTCTGTCACAACATTTGTCTGCATAAGTAGTGCATCCACATAGTTTATAATCTGAAAAACAGCTTTCTCCCCTTTATTTCCCCATGTTAAAATTGTTTTGCTTAACTTGGCAAACTGGACATGATTAGATACGTTTGGCAAACGGTACCCATTTTCCATCTCCTAAAGTCTTCTACTTTAATTAAATGAACTAGGGAGCTATGTTAAGATGTATCAGAGGCTACTGTGCTCATAAGCTGTTGCTACTGAATTAATGATATTAAACACATATACACATTAACTGCACAGGTAATAACTCAGAAAGGGAGCAAATCTTAGTACCAGTGTTTCTCTGCAAAGGAAGATCTAGCTTCTGTAAAGAGTTTATAAGCAGCAATAAATGGCACTGGCTTCAGACTTGACAGACTACCAAGCACAAGTCAACCATGAATTCTCTCATTGTCAAATTTAATAGAATCTCAGCAATGGGAGAATCCTCATTCTGTGCTGCAAACATTGAAAGTCACAGCCTGCTGCTCATTTCTTAATTATGTAAAAACCTATTTAATGTTTATGCTCAGTATGCCAGTTTCATCCAACTAAAACTTTTAGGAAGTATTTTTAAAATGGAGGGAGATAGTTCTCAGTCAGGAATTAATAACAACTGGAAGCTTTATTTTGCACACACCAAAGAAAGAATTTCTAATAAAATCAAAATGTGCCAGAAATTGTCCAAGTCAGTTTCTTTTGTCTCTTGGTTTTGATTTTTGTTTTGGGTTTTTTTTGTTGTGGTCTTTTTTTTTTTTTTTTTTTTTTTGAAGGCAGGTTCTGTAAGCATTTTTCTTTAATCAAAAAGAATTGGATAGAGCCTTTCTTCCATCCTCACTTCTAGTCACACACTCCCATGCTGTGCTCAGTATAGGCAGATTCTGAAACAAAGCCATTTGTCATAAAGTGGGTAAAAAAAAAAACCCACCCAGAAACAAACAAACAAACAAAACCCCAAAGAGGCGAACAGAAAAAAGTTGTAAGCAACCCGTATAAAAACCACAAGAAGTCTTACTCAATTTTTACAATGGAAAAGGCTAGTTCACCAATTTGAGAAAGGTATTAGGGTTAAAAAAGGAATCCGAGTCTCGGTATGTCATTTACTTTTTGGTTACTCCTCACAGCTCTTTCCATTGCCAGCCTGAATATCACACACAAGCAACAGCTTAACATTGCATATCAGCAGTCAGTCTAAACACTATGGAAGGGATTTTTTTTCTAGTATACATTTCTACTAAATCTTATAAAACAATACAGGTCACCCAGCACTAGAAACATGCTGTCCCTCATTATGCATTTTAACACTCTCTTCTTCTTTTCTCTTTTGACGCACAGAGAAAAAAAGTATCTTGTGTAGGCTTATTCTTATTTAGATGTACTATACAAAACTACAGCATTTTTACAGAGCCACGATGCCATAAAGTATTTATAAGGACAAACAAAAACAGTATAGCTCTTTGTAAAACTATTTGCTACCATCAGCTTTCTCCAACTCCTACAGAAGTTGACTGAAAGAGTCCCGTGAGTTCAATAGGACCAAGACCAAACTAACAAGGCATATGTGCTGAATATGCTCAATTTTGAGTAAGCAGCACAGCAACGCATCCTCCTTGTACTTTCTTCTCAAGTCTCCTTACAGTCTAAAAAATATGTTTAAACAGCAGGGGCACAGTGAAGAGGGAATAATCTAGCTGTACACTGGCAAGAGTTTTTCCCCGTAGTATCTGCATTTCCTTTGGCTCACCTGGTAGTGACTGAAAACAATAAGGATTTAAGTTTTGTGCAGGACACATACAGAAACTAAGTGAAGTGTCAGAATTGAGCAACCCTGTGTGAAAGTTGCTAAAAGGTAACAAACATCACTCCTGTTAAAAGCAAAGGTGGAACAGAATCCATCCTGGTGACAGCAGGCATTTTAGATTACAGCATCGTCCAGAGACTTCCCATCTATGAATATCGCTGCATTTGCATTCGAAGACAGGTTTTGAGCTGAGTGTACAGATATGTCAGAAAACCTGGCTACTCATAAAGCTCAAGACGAAGTGTCACTGCATTTAAATGTGCTCTTTTGTTATTAGAGGGAGACGATGATGACCAAAAAAAACCCACAAAAAATCCCCCAAAACAAACCAAACAACCCGCACACAAAACAGGACCCATGTTTCAGAACGAGAAGATGGGAAAAGCAGGAGTAAGGAGAATAAATCTCTTTGGCAGCCCCTACAAGGAAGAGGAAAACATGGACAGTGCAGATTTCTGTCTTTCCTTAGGTCAAGCTAGTACCATTCAATTGCTTCTACCTCTATATTCAAGAACAGGGGGGCTGCAAGATTGGGGCAAGACAACTGATGCCTTGCAAAGTTAGGGATAAGGAACTGAAACTGGCTGGATTTTGCAGCCATACCATTAGCCTTCCCATGTAACAGCTCTATAACATTCTCTTCACCCCAAGAAATCTTCCTGTCCTTCACTAGCATAAGAGATCAATGGCCACAGGATCCCTCTTCTCACCCACAGGAATGCAGGAGAAGCTCCTATGGTGGGGAGGAGCAGAGTAGGTTGTTCTCGGACCTCACAAATTATCCTCTGGCATTCTTGAGAAAAATGGTTTCTTTCCTCCTGCTCTTGTGTTTCTGGTCTTCCACAGAAGACGAAGGTTACCTGGATACGTCCACTGGGCCAGGCTAAGTCACATCCATCTCAGCTAAACCCAGCATACCTCTCCAACTTGATCAGGAGACGGTTCACTACAGCAGAAGTGACAGCCCATCCTAGGACATGTGAAGGTTTTGGGAACGACCTGGCAATACACTGCCTTTGAACAGCAAGGAAATAGTGCAGGAAGGACCAGAAGAAATGTAACGGTTAAAATCTTGTTTCTTATTTTTATTTTCCTCCAACTATGAACCTGCTATCTTTTTGAGGATATCTCTGAGCAACTGTGGCATAACAACATAGACAGATGGGGGGATGGAGTGAGAAGGGGAAGAGCAATAAAGCTGAACAAAACAGAGCCATCTACATCTTGTTGCTTACGCCATATTCTCTACTCCTATTTCATTTTCTTCTCCCTGGGTATGCAAGAGTTCCAGTGAGAAGACCGTAGAGCAAACGGAAGTTCAAACAAAGCTCTTCTTTGAAACTGAGGGCATTTCAACACAAAGGTAAGGACAGAGCAAGTGGCAGTACCTGTAGGACATGGTAGGGAACTTCAGTAGGACAACCAAGGAGGCATCCTGTATGGAGGATGTAAAGAAGTGATATGAATGAAGGCTTCAAAGGCTTTTATTTAGCAAAATAAATGGAGATGGAAAAAAAGTATCATCATTCATGACCCAGCAGTGAGGTGGAAATTGCCAAGAACTCAACGCATAAGTTGACGTGACAAAGGCTCTTCTAAACATCCTAGATACAGAATAGAGCTCTTACTGGTTGAAGATACATGAGGAAAAAAAAAAATACTCAAGGTCTATAAGCAACTTATAATAGGATCTTAGAGTTGACTTTTTTGCTAGCCCAGCACAGGTGAGACCAGGTGGAGATGTCTGTGTGTCCTGCTGTTGGGCGTAGGCTTCCACTTGCAGCCCTGGCAGTAAAGAGAAGGGGCAACATGAACATTTCTTTCTACATCTTTACAGAAGGTTAGCAAGGGTTCGTACAAGGAGGCAAACAGTAGGGTTTTATGTCCAAATCCACTGCAGAGCAACACTAAAACATAAGACCAAAGATGTTATTACTGTCTCATTATATTTGGGCAGTATGGGGAAGGAGAGAGGAGACATAATTGTCATCCTGTAACTACAAGTTGAAAAAAATCTGGGAATAGTGAATACAAAAAAAGAAAGAAAAAAAAAAAAGGGACAACCCCAATTCCCTTTACTATCTCATGACAAAACCCCCACACTGTACCCACTGGTTTCAGCCTGGAGGTAGATTTGTTTCCCAGCTGCAGAGTGAGAGGCACAACTGCCCCAAGCTGAGCTGCAGCCCTTCCTCAGATTTGGGCACCCAGCTTCACAGCTCAAGCTTGGTCAGTGAAGATGACACCATCCTCCCACTAACATAATGCATTCCCTAGCAGCAGCCTGCATGGCACCACAGGGAGAAGGGAACAGGGTTTTTTTTTTTCCTCTTTAAAAAAAAAGCAGAGTGCAACCACCAGCCAATTAATTCTGGTTATATGGATGGCAGGGGGACACAGATTTGAGACTTTCCTGATAAGCATCTCAGGAAACAAATGCAGTTGCCAATTGTCTGTGGGTCACCGAGTATCATCTTTAATGTCCACAATGACACTGAAATTTCATTTCCCCAACCCTCAAATATGAAATATTGTATTCTACTTGTCTTCTGGGGAAGCACAGTAATTTTTTTCCCCCTCTCAAATCCACTGCCTGCTGTGACTCCTTAAAAATCTATTCAGCCTTTCTTTCTCTCTCTTAATTTTTACAGGATGTAGCCTAGGCAATTTCTATGACTATTAAAAAAATAGGCTTTATTAAAGAAATGAATGCACAATTCTTCCCTTCATTCCTCTTCTACCTGCACAAAACCTAAATATCATGTTGGTTTCAAGGGAAAAGCAAATGTTTCCCTGGTGGGGAGAAGGAAGAAGAAAAAAACAGCTTTAGCACTGAATCTATTGTATCCCATCAACTATTTAATCAGTCCCACTACCAACGTATTTTTCAGTAATGTGCATGCCTGGGTGGGAAAAACAAGGTAAAGAAAGCAAATTCTGAGCATTTAGTTGCTCAGTAATTTGCAGGTGGTTTCAAAGGAAGCAGGGTCAAATACTCCCAGGTTTAAGACAGCAACACCCACGTTTTCTCATTCTTAGTTTTTGACACATGAGTTTGTTATCCAGCTTACCAGGATGGTACCTTTGAAAAAAAAGGTGACTTTCCCTTGATGACTACCTGGCAGCTAATTATTAGTGTGCTTCCAAGTGCCTTTTTAAGTTTGCTTATCCTCTCATTTCCAAGTAAGGCAGTACTGAAATTCCTTAGAAACAGAATATGACATCATAAGAAGGTTTTGCAGAAGCTCTCCCTGTATGTCAATTTATATTAGTCTCATCATCCATAACAAGTGTTTAAAAAGCAGAAAAACAACCATGATGCATAATGCATTGTGTCATGATGCATAATAATTAAAACCCCTCCCCTGGCTCCTGAGGTTTAAAATCTTTCCAAGTAAGCATTTCAGCGTAAAGGCTTTGACAAAAACGCCATTTAGGGACTTTCAAATTTACAGCTATGCAATTTGTCATCATTTATATTAGCAAGAAGGTTTAAAATAAAAACAACAACAACGAAAGGAAGATAATACAATGCAATTCTGCACTTGATGAATCTCCTGTTGACTAAAAACCCCTATGCCTGGCAGTCAGAAAAGTTATTAACCTGCCAAATTACAGATGGAATTGGTGTATTTCCCCCCCCCCCCGAATTCTTTAAGCAGAAGAATATAGAGTATCCCATGTTCAAGTATTAGCAAAGGTTACTTGCCTTTGGAATATTGATTAGCAAAACCCTTGTGGGAATTATTTCACTTTTCCAAAGCAAATTAAAGATCTGAAAAGCAATTCTCAACTTAACTTCAAATGCAGTTATTTAAAAATGGATGATTAACGCAATTACTGCCTGGCGCAGAGAGCACAGCTTTCCAGAGGCAGCCAGCAGAATTCACAGTTAATGCTGAAATCAGATTACCTTGAAAGAGCTCCCTTGATCCAGGGAAGAAAAAATAAAATTGATACCTGGGAGCTTATTTCTCACCTGAATAACATATATTTCCTTCTAAACCATGAACTGTATTGCAGTTAGATGTGCACATACTCTAGTTCGGGTTTCCTGAGGTTTTTCAGACTAAACTACACAGGGAAAATTTATTTAATTGCATCCCTATGACTCGCTCTTCATTCACCTCCAAGGTTTCCAAAGTGCCTACTGAACAATGCTAATACTGCTTAAAATAAGCATTTCTGCAGGCTGTTTTCTTTAGTAATGATTCACTCAACAGTAAGTTAATTTGTTTTTCTTTTGGACTTCCATATAGCAACCACCAGTATGGCGTATACACATTGTGTTCCTGAGCACAATTCTACTAACATCTTTTGAGGAAGAACACCCTCTTTATTAACTGGTGAGGAACCAGCACCCGTCCAAGCCAAGTAAATTTCCCTGACATCACATCTGAAAACACATAGCAGAGCTGGGATTTGAGCTTAGGTCTTCTACGCTCTAATGCCTAGCCACCTAACACTGTTCTGCCTAGTTACGGAGCTATTAAGATCAAATACCGTTTCAAAATCAATGCAGAAATATTTCCACTGAAACTTTATGTCAACTGTTACTCCGTTTTAAAACACCAATACATAGTTCTGCTAAAATAAGGATTTGATAATGCTAGTAATACGCATTTCAGAGGTAATTATTTTAGTCACATTTTTTTTCCTGTTTCAGGTTCTAAAAATGTACCAGTTTTAAGACTTTACCAGATAGCATATGTGATAATGAGCTGTAAATCCACAGAACTAAAATGTTGCTGGGAGCACTACTTATGACTTGTCAATCAGTATGTCTAAAAGTGTATCAGTAGTCTATAAAGTGGTGGGTTTTTTTCCTTCAGTCACATAAATTAGACTACAGACTATGAGCACAAAATTGCAAAATCCTGTATGTCATCTTTTTTAATTATTATATGACCATTTCATAGAACAAGTTTTTTGTTTATTGACCAAATGCGATGACTCAAGGATCACTTTTTTTTTTCTGAACGAAGGGCAGGTTTGCAAATGTGAGCCATTATTTAATACTATATTATGTAGTGTTTCATACTCCAATCAATTTCTTAATGAATCGGGCAACTGTGTAACGGCCAATGCAATTGTTAGCCAGACCCAAAAGCAAGGGGCTACAGTCAAGAACAAGCAAATCCTTGTTACATGTACTAGAATATTTAGGACTTTTATGGAAGACAACAGTGCATAAGTACCTCAACTAATGTTTATTACTTAGGAAAACGTCGAGAGGCTAGAATGCTGCCTCAGTCTTATTTCCTGGGTCCTGGAGTGCCACAGCTATCTATGACATGGAGCAAACCGTGTATTGCCCATTCCAGGCAGAACAAATTTTGGCTTATGACAGGTCAGCAGTGAAAATTCACATACAAAGAGGACTTGAAAAGCATTTCCAGCTGCATTTATTGTTTAGGAAAAAACAAATAAACACACACACACACACATATATATCAAAAGGCCTCCTTCCAAAACATGAACACATGGCCTTCAGGTGTTAATATCTGCCATAGCATCATCCAGAAAGGAGTCTTGATTATACCACAGTACTTAGAGTTCATTAGTCATGGTTATAACATTCTTATCCTGGAATAAATCCCAAAAGATGACTTATATGTCTAAAAAAGCATACACTAGATCACCACCAACTGCTCATACTCAATAAATACAAAGCAACTATGTTAAGCCTCAATGGCTACGACAGAGAAGGACAAGCCTAACAGACTCTTTTAGAAGCCAATTCCTCATATGGTTTAGGTCAAATTGTGCAGGGTTTGAGGGCTAATGTAGCCACTTTTAATCAGATATAATAAACTGGCTAGGTCTCATTTATGAGAGGATTAAAATGGTTTGGGTACACTGACAAGGAAAAGTAATTCAAGACAGATGTAAACTTTCACTATTTTGCTAATGCATCGCTGTTGACATGACATCCCTCGAGAACTTCAGTTGTGAAAGAACATGTTTTGTCAAACATTTGCACAACATGATCATGTATCACAGCACAACTAACTAATCACCACTTTGCTAGGACCTTCACATTTGTTACAGCCTGTCATTATCAAAAGTCATTCATGTTAATGGTTTTATAGAAGTATGTATGTTCATTTTGAAAGTGCATGCCAGACTTTGGTTTTGAGGTTTTACAAAATTATGTTTCTATGATATTTTCTGAAAGACGTTTATTTGCTAGAGTTGCCAGTAGAACATAACTGGTCCCAGATGTAAGATTTCTAGTTGATAAAATTAAATCACTTCAATTCTCTTTTCTGTGGAAATTTCATTGATCTGATCTGTGATCTCTTTCTTTGCCAGAAAGCATTTTTCTGAATATTCTTTCTAACCATTCTCCCACATACACACCCCAAGCTGATGAAAGCACAGGCAGAACTTGAAAGAAATATTGACTTTGTAGAAGCACATTTATTTTCATTAAGTCAGCTTTTCCAAGAGGGAATAAAAGTAAGTCACTCCAGGTGTTTGAATCCAAGCTTCTTTCTGGCAGAGCTAAAGGAAAATTTCTTATTCAATTTTAGTCATCTCTGAGGATGGATCATCACTGAATATTTACATTTCTGGTGTGACTGGGGAAGGACAGAAAGGGGAATGCTAGGAGAAAAATAAGTTAAAACACAGATAAATTGCTGTCCTGACTTTCAAACCAATTTGTTGGGACTGACAAGTGCAATGAGATGGCACCAGAGACAGCCCTGGGCAAGAGAAGGGAGGACAGCAGGAAGAAGTAGACTTTCCTCCTGAGGTGAGAGCTAGTACTATACTAGCTGTTGTTAATGCAAGAGGAAAAGGCAAAAGACAGGAAAATTTAAATTTCTGTGCCCTGCAACAAAATTTTCCACACATGGGTGGTCCAGAGTTTAAGTGTATATAGTAGATAAGTAGTTTTGATCCACTAATTCCACTTTGAAAATATAGCATATGGGTTGGGTTATCCAGTGTTTTTTGTTGGGTTTATTCTCCTCTCCCCAGACGATCTTACTTCTGCTCTGTTTAGTTGTTGTTTCTAGTCATTACTAATTGTCATTCATGGCAAATGTAGTCAGCTGCTCATGGACCCAAATCCAAGAATTAGCTGCAGGCTTGGCTTTTTTTGTTCTTTTTTTTTTTTAAATTAAGAACACATACAGGCTTGTGCCAGAAGACCATTTTCTCTTTCCAATACCCTCCTGTCCCTCCCTCTCTCTTGAGATAATACAGAGAATAGTCATTGCAAACAGCAGAGAACTGAGACACCTGCAAGGTACAGGAGGTTTTTAGAGAGTAAGACTGGACAGGACTCAAACTGCTTGTTCCAGACATGCATTCACAGGAGTTGGGGGTAGCCTGTAGTTGCACCTGATACAAGCCAGACTTGCAAGCAAAAACAAGACAAGGAGGGGGGTAATAATATTTTCCTAAGCATGCCACATCCCCCACTGTCCAACACAAGCAGCAATTTCAGGTAGGGGGAGGAGGGAGCTGGAATAAATGTTTTAGCAGTCAATGACGCAAACTAGATACACAGGCAGGCTGGCAAATGGCATAAGGGTACCAAGAAGAAACCTTGGTGCGATGGTCTCCCCAGTGTTGGCACAGGCTTCAAGTCGCACGAGAGGGAAGGGGATGCCCCAGCTTGTGGACCTGTTCTTTCTCTTCTCCCCGCTACCAGGTGTAACCGTGTGCAGCCCTGACCACCCTACCACAACTCCAGCAACTATGAAGAACTACCTGATCTGAAGTGACCGAGCTGATACTAACTTTAAATCAGCACACTCAACTGTAATTGAACAAACCAGCCAACCCCAAATACATTGAGAAAGTGTAAAGGTCAGGGAGAGAAGTGGAGAGAGTGAGGGAGAAAGGTTTACATCCATTAAAACTAGTCAAGGAAGCGTGACTGTTTCCCAGAAAGGACAATACATGCATCAGGCAGAACACTGCAAATGGTCTAACAAATTTGCTGTACTAAGGGTTGTTTCAGCATATGCCTGCAACAAAAAATATGGAAACTTTCAATGCCAAGTTTAAAAAGAAAGAGAAAGTTCATCAAGTTTCTGTGCAAGACTTAGGAGACTTTAACTGAGGTCAGAACTACACGTTTTCCTGTGCGCGTCCCCGACAAAGACTGATCTTCTTCAGAATCCCTCTTTATGTTTGTAGCTACATGAAGGTGGGAAGCCAGACTAACTACAGTCCACATACATTTGAAGCAGAGCTCAATATATTTAGGAAGAGGCTATGTACCTAAAATAGCAGGAACTCATCTGGTGGACCTGGAAGTGTTATTCTATCTACTGTTACCAGTTTTTATATGAAGGCATCAAGGGAAAACATGACTTCAGCAGGTCATGCCAGTAGCAAAGAAGGGTGTTGTATTTTTGTATACAATAGGTTTGGAGAGGTTGCCCCCTCCTTCTTAGCTTAGATTTGTTTCTCCAATGCAAATCAGTACTGACCTCTGCTGCTAGATTATCAGCATGTGTCCTTACTAGGGAAAGAGCAAGGAGTACGCAATAACACAAAGATGGCATTTTCAAAAGGGTATTCATGCTGCAGAACATGAATTCCTCTACATCTAGAAGTTCGAAGTTCTAAGGATATTTATATTCATCCAAAAGAGCACTTGCCAGGTGGGCATAGAAAGTGTCCCCATCACGCAGACAGGAAAGTGAGTTACAGACTTAAAAGGGAGTAGTTTGGAGTACCTCATCTTCCACAGCCATTTTGCTAGTTTCCTACCTGAATATCCTTCCCCTACTCCAAGATCACCTTTACAAAGCTGACCTCTGTCTGCTGTAGAAGACCACACAGCAGACATTTGCCATAAAGAAAAAGAACAGGCGTACAATTAGTTCACATGGAATAGCTAATGCGCTTCCCACACACATTTTAGCTTATTTTGCAGTAACGTCCTCAGGCCACAAGCTTAAGTAGCTTACCCAAGGCTAGGCAGGGTCTGAGGACCCAACCACATGGGGATACTCAGGAAATGAATCTGAAATTAAACTTTAAAAAAGAATGAGCTAAGCAGCATCCTAAGCTAGCACTTTCATTTAGAATTAGAGCCTTAATTCAGCTTAGCCTAATTCTTTCAGTTCTAAAATGGGGATCTTGACACAAGCCTACTTCCAGATCTATTTATCTGAATCGGTTGAAGGCATTACTGCCTCCAGCTAGTCATCACTGCTTTCCAGATGGAGGTTTCTACCCCACACAACTATGACAGCAGAGTGATTCATGTGAACAGTCCTGCTTACAGACAAGTATATCAGCTGCAATTTAAAACAGGAGGCTTGCATTCATCTGGCCTCTTACTGAAAGGGATCCGGGATCACTCACTTAAACCACTACTCTTGGGATAACCTGCAGAGGCAACAACCCCTCCCAGCCACGTAGCAGTAGATAGCCATACCTTATAACTTCTTAAATCTGCACAGATGTTTACAGAACAAAAATCGAGCCGTAATCTAGTTGGAAGGAGTAAGCAAGTGGTACAACTCTCTGGGATACTCACTCAACTAACCAAGACAAAAGCGTGCATTGGTGAGCCAAGGGTGAGAGCGAGACTCACAGGGCAGGGTTCCTGGCAAAGGACTGAGCTGAATTCATTGGCAAGGCATAGATTTTCTTAAACTGTAAGCTTAATGAGATCTCAATATTCAATCATTGCTACACAACTGCACTTTAAACACCAACAGTGTGAGGGTGCTTTTGGCCTCTATACCCTTAATTATGGAGACTCATTTACCCCATGTTGTTTTATAGCTGGTAATAGATTGTAACAGTCACCTCACAGGTAAAATTGTTTCCTGAACAGTCTGAAAAAAGTTAAATAAGATCTTATAGGAGCTCTATGAATCTCTGACATCTTTTAAGGTAAACAAAGGGAAGGAGAGGGAAGAAAAAACATCCTTTACATCCTTATTCCCTTGCTTTGCCTTCCCACACCTGGGGTATAGCAAAGCAAAATCCCCCTAGACAGGTCTTGGCAACCCTGCGTTCAATCTGTTTCACACTTCCCCCGAGATAAACTCAGGAGAGAGAGAGAGGGAGAGGGAGGTAGGTTGCTCCATGCTGTTTTGGGGGGGTTTTTTGCACTGTAGAATGGAAACAAACCAAAGGATTTAAATTTAGCATCCTCTCTGAACTCAGGCCACTCATTACTATCAAATAGTCCCTGACAGAGGAAGCCATTGTTGTTCAGAGATAGCATCCTACCTACACAAAAAATGAGAAGTCAGTTAACACATCTAGCTGTGTAACACCTATTTATATTTAATATTCAAAGCTAAAGTACCTCCTCTTCAAGAGTTGTTGTTGTTTTTCTCCAATAAAGCAACACTGCAGCTAAACGTTAATCTCTTAGTGGCACCAAGGCTATAAATTCAGTGTGTTCTCTGTTCTACATCCTTGCTAGAGATTATCTCCTACAAATGACACACAAAAATAAACCTGGATGAAAAGGAAGGGGAAAGCAGGTAGCAGGAGGAAAAAAACCTTCTCTCTCCCTCACACACACACAGAGAAAACAATTTGTTCTGTGAAGAAGCGAGTCTTCTGGACCAAAATATATTTCAGCTTTGAAAAGGGGAAAATACAACTCAGAATGGAAACAGACAGAGGATTTATCTGTACCATAGTTTTTTGCCTTGGTAATTTGTGAATGAGACATGAGGTATGCATATGTTAACAGGAAAAAAAGCTTGGACCCTTTTCTCCCCACCTCTTTTTTTTAATCCCTAAGAACATTTGGATCGTCTAGAAAGAACCTATATATTTCTGGTTCTGTATAGTACAGTAGGAAAACAAAAAGCCCTTTCTTCCTTTTCCCAAAGTCAAAAGGAACTGTAGTGTTTTTCATACAGAAAATCCATTAGGTATGGGAAAAGGCAGGAGCCTCGTATCAAGCTGCAAACAGGAACGCTTAAGCACAAGGCATTCAGGCGATGGAAATGCATTCAGAGCGTTTAGCACATAGGATTAATCGAATTATAATTTAATCATCTGATCAAACACTAATTAGCATAATCACTTGAGGGGAAAAGCTGCTAGAGGAACAGACGAAGAAACACCTTGGGCACCCAGCACATTTTAATGACGCAAGATCATACACAGATATTATTTTTTTTCCATAATAAAATGCAACAGAGATTGAGGCTTGTAGTGCTGAAGAAGCAGTTTAAGTATTCCAGTCCTAGATCACATGCAATTCTCCAGCATGGAAGATGTTGAAACTGGGTGTGTAAACTATACTTTATTCAGATTTAAGGGAGAGCTGTAAAACCACAGGAACACTACACTCCCCTGGTTTGCCATATGAAGACTTGAGCATGAGCACACATTTTAGCCCACAGTGTTTCCATTATAATCATCCCTTACCGTTTCCCCTGGAGTCTCCCACATGAATGTTTAACTATAGATCCTTTAGATGACCTTCAGGGATACAGCAAAGTATTAGTGTCCTTTTACAAACTGCATTTGAAGTAATTAGTCTCAATCAGCTGGGTTTTTTTGGCTCAGGGCAGGGGAGAATGGGAAATCAAGAGATATTAAGGGACCTTTTCTGTGTATATTGTCTAGCTTCCTTGGTAAAATCATGCCATTTTTGAAAAGCAAAAATCTGGAGAGATGGGAAACATCACCCCTGATGTTTACCCATACAATCAAATGACACTTGTGTCTGGAGAGTGGGCAGGAAGAGATGCGAAGGCAGAAGGAAGCCTGGAAGATTGTATGGGAAGGAGGAAGGGGGGGAAGTAGGATGTCGAAGAGGAGGATCTTAGGAGGAGGTGTCTTTTGTTTGAATTTACACAAAAGATAACGTAATTGAATTATTCTTAATAAGTGCTTAGCTTTTCAAACAGATAATTCTTCTGGACATTAAAAATATTTAAATGTAATGAACTGCAACATTTATAGATAAGATTGAACTTGGAAAAAGTTTCCTAGAATATTATATAAGGGAGCAAAATGATGAGCTGCTTACCTACATTTTAAAGACACCAGATCACACGAGCTCAACTGTGGGCTAATTTAAATTTATCATATCCCTCTTACAGAGCTATTACTAATAATCTTTTTGGCTTCTCAGAATGACTGTACGTTAATAAAATAAGGTAACCAGTTACAGCAAAGGGCCAGTTTACCCCAGGATTTCTCCATATTGGACACCCTGCTATGTGCAATCAGCATGCGCAGTCTGGAAATTCTTACGAGCGTAGCATGCAACTCTCTACTGCAGGTGATGATAATTCCAGAAAACATCCCAGCAACAAAGAGCTGTATATCACTTCAAAGCATTGTCACACTTTTAATAAGAAAAGTGACTGATAGATGAACCAATAAAAGGCAACGAATTAGTTTCTCGCTGACATGAGGGTAGAATCACCATACTGCATGCATTCCTGGCTCAAAGAGAGAGATCATATATCAGCATACATGGAGTCCACTTAATTAAAAAGTAAAAGTAATTTTATGAAAAAGTTAAAAGTTATGGTTTTTAAAATATCTTGAGCTGGTTTACTCTTTAACTTTAAATTTCTGCTTGTTTCTTTCCAAGCAAAAACTTAAAAGCAAAGCCAGGAGATTTTGCATCACCTCACAAAGACTGCAATATGGCAAAGTGAGAGGGGAGCAACGTAGAGCAGGTAACACTACTCGAGACTGCACCATGATGAGAGATAGGCTGGAACACAAGACAACGACCACCATCCCCCCAACGTGTCCTAAAATCTCTCTTCTCCTTCTGCCCTCTGAGAGGGCAGCAGACATGAGCTAAATGGCAGCATCTCCTGCTGCTATCAGAAGTACAGCTCCCGTATCTTCCACTTTCTAACCTCGTAAGAGTACCAGCACTGTGCCATGTCATAATGCCTTCATATTCCACTTGCTAGGTATTTAATACATGCTACTTATTTAAAATAAAATTCTCTGAGCACAATGCCAAATGCACATGCCTTAGGAAATGCCACAGCTAAGGTGCTCAACGAGCCTTAATCCCCTATTCCAATTACTCCAATGTACACCCACACCAGGGACTGAAAATAGCAGAGGTGATGTGGGGAAGAAGAGTAACTGCATTCTATAGTGGGCAAACAAGGCTGTTATCTTTGAACGTGGCCAAGACAGAAACACAATGTACTGATCCAAAAAGTTCTCAAAACTTCTTTAAATTAAGTAGCAGTTGGACTACTATTATTTAGCTGTGGAAAATGTTTTAAAGAACTCATTAGCTCCTTTTATAATTACTAAAAGTCAGCATTCTTCTATATAAATGCATTTTGAGATGTGGTAGGAATACTGTAATTGCTTTTATCCACTAGGGACTAACATTTGAACATAATAAATATGCACTGAACTGCTACAGCTACAGTGTCTTCAGACAGGCATTTCTTTTCCTCTGCATTGCCTTCATGTGTGCCACCAGTTAAAACATTCAAAAAGGCCTCTAGCTCTGTCACTAGTGAAGCAAATGCAGCTTGAGCGCATGTAGCGCTTTAACAGGGCAGTCACATCTCTCTGA
Organism: Balearica regulorum gibbericeps; assembly: GCF_011004875.1. Classification (NCBI taxonomy): domain Eukaryota; kingdom Metazoa; phylum Chordata; class Aves; order Gruiformes; family Gruidae; genus Balearica; species Balearica regulorum. The sequence goes on from NC_046184.1 coordinate 119,872,382, forward strand.
AGTTGCACTGCTCCTTCTCAAGCATGAACGCACTAGCTAAAGGCAAAAGACAGTGAAGAAAGGAAGGAGTTTGGACAGGATTTTTACTCTAGAGCAGGATAGAAAAGCTAAAATCCAAATCTTCCATTCTTCCCCAGAAAAAAAAATTTAAAAAAATAAAAAAATAAATATGCACATTGCCTAATCCAGGCTGTGTTCCCACCATATCTGTACAGTCTTCCTCAGGACTTGCTAAGCAAGCAGCTCTCCACTTTTTGTTGTAGAGACAGAGAGCGGCACTCCAGTGGGGCAGCAACCCGGTGTGCTGGAGACGTCCTCCTCCACCCAGCAGCGCTCTCTGAGCAGGCCCCCATTGCACCAAAACTGCTAGTGCTAGCTCCCAACAGCTGAACCGCAAATTACAACTGCCAGTGCTTCTCTGAAAGCCTGACAGCTCAGCCTCTTTTTCTGAGGATTAATTATCTCCCTCCTGCCCAATAAAGGAGGTCAGCTCCTTCCTTCTTCACTCAAACAAGGGACATGTGCATCCTACCCTACAGCCGCACTGACATTCACAGGACTGCTTTCTGTCCTTGATCCCCCGCGCTCCCCCAAATCCATTTGTTGCCTCAGGGGAAAAAGCTTTTAGGGACAGAAGAAATACTTTTGCTACCAAAATAAATATAAATAACTGTAAGGATAAGATGGAGAGAGGAAGGGTTGTAGGCCTCAGATTAAGTCTGTCACAGATGAAATAGCATGACCAGACATCAATGAAGGAAAAAGCTGAATTCAGGCAGGTGAGGACAAGGGCAGTTGGGAGTTTGAGCTCTCCCCTCACTAGGCACAGCAGTGTCCATGCAGACCCCAGCTTCCTCCATGGCACAGACCAGCAGCCAAGATGGCGTCACTAGGACCAGCACTGGGGAGTCCCAAAGCCACATGCTGTTTTGTTCCCCATCCACAGCTCCCACTCACAAGGCAACAGGCTCAACCTTCCCTTCTGCACTGAAAACCATGAAGCCCAGAGACTTCAGAGCCTCCCACCATAAGCTGTCGAGGTCAGACTTGGCCTTCAGAGACTGCCCTCCTGCTGTCTCACAGGGCTTCATGTTCTTTGAGTGCCCTTCCTCTTCTTATCATGCCTTGCAATGCTGTCTAGATACATAGTTTCAAACTCACCTTTTTTCCTCCCTTTTACCCTCCCCACTAAAATTACTGTTCCCTCCTCCTCCTCTCTTAAGCATCCATTTTGTAGTTTTTAAAATACATGTCAACAAAAAGCTCCAGCCACAGTTGACACAAACAACATGGCAAGCATCACCCATCACTCAAGTCCCATAGCAAGATGAACCTTACTCTCTGTGCTTCTCCCTTTTTCCCTTGCAAAGATAAAGTCTAGAACTCCTGCACAACAGGGCTGGGGAAAAGGCTGTCATTGTAGAAGATAAACCTTCAAGTCACACAACAAAACCAGGAAGAAAGGTACAAAGGAAAGCTTCCTAAATATATACAGCTAAAAGCATGAACTAGCATAATGCAAATCATTACTCCGGACATTTGGGAATCACTTTACTATGCCAAAAAACCCTCTACATTAAATGTCTACAGACATATCTAGAGAACTTGTACTTCAGTGACAGTCTCCTTCATATCATGACATAGCAAATGCCTTGCTTTATGCTTTACAACTGCAATTGCAACCCAAACTATGGTTGACACATCTAGAAATAATACATGAAATGGCTTTTGAAGTGCCCCACAGAATAGCCACCCAATGAGGTTAAGAGAGTCAGCTGGAGAATGTGCAGTGCATGCAGGACCTTCTGGATGACGAACCACAGGAGACCTTTTCTGTTGAAACTGAAGTCCACCTAAAGCCTGGTTTGCTTGAATAACACCTTTTCCACCAAGATCCCACTCAAGGGGCATCAGAATCTGCTTTTCATAACAAAAAGGACTTTGTCAAGGAATTCCTCCGTCCCTAGCTCAAGCCAGAACTGGTCTAACAGCATGTCACATGCTCACCTTTTAGTTTTCAAGAGACTGACTTTATCCATTCACAATATTTTCCTAAGTTAGGGCCAAAATTCCAGATAACAATATTCATGTAGAAAACCCCCAAGACTCCAGAAGGTGATACTGTTAAAGAAAGGAAAAAAATTAAAAAAAAAAAAAAAAAAAGAAAACAACACACCACAATGATTTCTGATAGAAAAGTCAATCATGCAAGAGAATTTAGCAAAAGCCAGAGCTTACAGTTTTATGTATCACCTTGCCCCAGCCTAGAAAAAGCAACCAACTAGCATTTTGGTGCACTCAAATCCTACCATGCAATTTGTGCAGTCCGGTACGCACTGTAACAACAACATATGGGTTCCTCCATATCCCTCCATACCCTGGCTAGCTTTCTCTGTCAGCTTAAACAAGATCCACATGTCAAAGACTTACATTTGGTATCTGAACTCCATACTAACTACTAAACCTCTGGGAAACTCTACTGAACAACACATTCTTATGCTTCTGAAAAGCAGAACTGAAAACACACAAAGGGTTTTAAACCCTTTCTTCCAAGACAACTTCCATCAAGCCTCTGAATTCTGTGGCACCTATAAACTGGGGCCATGGAGGGCTGCTACTCTAAAAAGCTGAGAGACAAACACCCTTAGCATGCAGGCTTAGCATAAGCACGCATTTGCAAAACCACATGGGAGGATTTCACGCCAACAGATATTTATATAGACAGAGCAGCCCTACAGTCTTATCTATAGAATCACTGTGAGTAGATTATGTAGATAGGCAACTATTCCCAGCTACAGTGCAACACAATTGTATTCCAGGTGTATTGAAAGATCTGTCCTTTCAAGAATGATCTTTCTGATATTCTTAAAACACTGAAAGGCTCCCCAAAATTTACTCAAAAAATTACTTTAGATGACAGAAAGTTACTAAGAATAATTTTTAGCCTAGTACAAACATAAATCTTAAGCCATAAATTTTCTGTATGGGATTACTGTGTAATTAATTGGAAGAAAATAGCATCAGTATACTTGGACAGCAAAGCAAGTGCCAGATTTTCCATACACAGTACCTTTTAAGCAATGACAAGCTATATAGATTTACATACATATGTGTGTGTATAAATATATATATTTAAAAAAAAAAAACAGAAGCAACTATATCCCTGACATACTAGATTAAGAGCGACATGACCAGGACGGTTGGTTTTCAGCTCACGTGGTGGCATGCATGTAGAGGCTTTGAACGTTAACCAAGCAAAAAATTTCTCAAGTGGTCCTTGTATGTGCCTTTATATCTGCCACATGAACACATAGCTGGGTGCTATCTTCAGATGTGCTCTCAGACTGCCCCATGGCCTGTGCTCCTGCACTCGTACAGGGTTTGTCCTTCTGGAAGCTTCGGCAGAGGCACATCAGTGATTCAGCTCGGGTCGCCGGGCTGCTCTTTCCCTCAATTACTAGGAAGCTCCAGGGAGGCTGGTGTTTAGTATGGAGGTGACTCTCTTTCTCAAAGCCTTTGCATTTAAAAATGGCTTTCTATAAATAGGATTGCTGGCTCACTCTTAAATCTTACTCTCTCCCTTCTAAGTAAAAATAGCTTAAATAGGGATGCTGGGAAGACTTGTTAATCTCTGCCATCCTATCTGCCATACATTTGCCTTCTTTTCTTCAGTATGTACCATAACATTTGTTGCCCACTCCACCATGAAAGGTATATATTGATGTACCCTACTTTCTCCTTTTCTGATGAGTAATCCAATGCTCTAATGGAAAAAAAAAAAAATACTTCAGAGGTAATAAGAACTTTTTTGTGAATGGCAGTATAAGAAGAAAAGCAATGGCAAGAAAAGCCCACAGTGCTAACAAGTAACCTGAGGAATCTGTGGCTTGTTTTGAAAGAGTTTCTCTTCAGTGCTGTAAAATATTGTGCTGTAAAAGGCTCTTGTGAAATACCTCTGATTTAATGGTATTTTATTTTTGAAAATATGAATTGTTTGATGAAGTGCTTTTAAGAGACAAGGAGGTGAACACTGAGAAGATAGGGTTTCTTTTGAAGAATAAGATAATTTGAAATCTTAATTTCATTGATTTCATAACGGGTTAAAGGAAAAGGAAGTGCTGATTAAACAGGATTGTGAAATATCTCAAACTATATTATGAAACAAGTAATTTAACTGCATATACCTACATATTCACCTTGAAATAATTAAGTATTCTGATCTACAGACCTATATTGTTTAAATGGATTTTTTAGTACTTTCAGAGTTTCAATGACTCAAAAGAAATAACATTTAAAAAAAAAAAATCAGATAATTATACCTTAGAATAATTAAGTTGAATATAATGTTTTTCTGCCTTCATCAATGTTTAAAATGAAAGCTGGAATTAGCATCTTTCCCACTGGAAATCTGAAAGAGTCCTAGACTGAGAGATTGATAAATGACATGTTCCAATTAAAATCAAAGGCTAAATGAGTGGTATGTTCAAACAGCCTTGATCCTATACACATCTTAACTTGTTAAGTAGAGTAAACTTTAAGGGGAAATAAAAGACCTCCATCTATTTTGCAGTCAGTCCACCACCCCAACACCCCAAAGATGTATAGTTTCATTGCTTTTTGCTTTTTTTGGTCACTTCAATGTTTATTAAAAAGGTAAAGGTGGTTATTTCCCCAGCCCAAACAACTCTTGCACCTGAGAGAGCAGCATATTTAAGTTCAGACACTGATCCAGGCAAAGACGCAAAACGTTGAGGTCCAACTTGAGCCCAGCTGCTCCTGTAACCAGAGCCTTGCACAGCTCATGAGCTAGAGGAACTTCTGGGTGAGCTACTCATCAAACCCCACAAGATTTTCCCAAATAATTCATTTTACTGGTATATTAAATAACAAACATTTACTCAAGAACAAGCAAAATTAAAACCAACTTCTAAACTTTTCTGGATGCAGCAGCACTGAAGAGATGCCACTGAAATGACAGTGCAGAGCTGCAAGCTATATAACAGGTATTGTGGGGTTTTTTTTTCCTACTGTTTGTGGAAATCACTTTAAACCATTACCAAAAATACCTTTATTGTCACACAAGTCTGTTACTCAGTGCTATGGAAAGAAGATGCAGTGTCCACCAATTAAAAAGTTTAGTGACCATGGATAGAAAAACGCAGGCAGAAATGCCTGCTCCGGGCACCGTCTGTTCCCAGGGCTTTCAGAAGCGTGGCCCGACTCGTGTGGTTTGCTGCCCACTAGTGTCGTGTGGCACCGGCTCTCCGCCGCCGCGCAGGCAGTGCGCACGCTGCCCACTCCGGAGTGAGAAACCCACAGCCGGGGAGCCCCAAAGCCCGCGGGTTGGTACGCTCTGAGCGGAGGAGAAACACTTCTTTTGAAATGGAAATGGAGATTTTCAGTGTACTCTGACTGTCTGGCTATAACAATTTTTCTCTATTTGGCATTTGGTGATTAATTAATAGCTATTTGTAGCTTGAGTAACACCAGATTAAAAACACCATCAGCTGTATGGTGCCATCCACAAACGTACACCAAGCTAAATGCTTTCTGCACATGCATTAAACTTTCTAAGGTAATGATTTCGTTACCTAATTCCAGATAAGCTATGCATGCATTACAACATGTTTCTACAAAGACAGCCGTTTGCTCTTTTCCTAAAATGTTTCATCCCCAACACTGAGAGTCACCATTTTCTTTGGAGAGCGTCATTAATACCACCGTCACTTTCACTACTCATTCTCCAGCGTAACGCCTGCTCCGAGTTCAGTGTTATCCTTCTCAGTTTTCTAACATGCTGCTAAAATCCATATTGATACATATAGGTCAGGGAAAGGATTCAAACAGGAAATCATTTTAATGGAAATTTATTTACAGTGTCATCTGTACTGTACTGGGTGCCTCCTGATGCTCCATTGATTTCAGCAGAACATCTATGGACAACAGGCATATAAGCAATGCAGACAGAGAGAAGCCTGCAAATGGGTTCAGCATACCTACGCCAGGGATTCAACGATACCGAAAGGTACTCTTTGCTGTAAAAGGCATCCTAATTCTGAACTAACTTTATCAAAGTAATTACAATAAAGAGTCAGGATTCTGAATGAGGCCATTCTCCCCTCACAGCCTCCACTACCTTCTCCCTCCTCCTCTCTCTGTAATTAGTGAAGTGCCTTCTTACTAATTACGACCAGGCTACAGCAGTCTTTTGCTGTTAATCTTACATGCTTGCTTCTGGAATACTTGGGTATAGTAACATGGAAAGTAGTACAGATATAGTAACCCTGAAGGTAACTAAAAGTATTGCTCAGGATTGTAACTGCATGACTCAGGCTTTCAAAGTGGTGAATTTAGCTGCATAGCTCCCACCGATGTCTACACCATCCCACACACTTAGTAAGGCTGTAATGCATTTATGGTTAATAGTTACCTGTATTTTTATGAAACTCACAGCAAGGAGAGTTTAAAGCCTTTACAAAATCCAAAAACTTCAACCAGGTATTTGGGAAGGTTTTGTTTCAGGCTTCAGAAATACTAATTGGACACAACAGCATGTCAGTATTTTATTGTCCCCAGAAGGAAGCTATTTCACAAACATAAAGCCTACCCAGTGACACCGCTCATATCTGATTTGACAAAATGTACTTGTGGTGAGTGACTGTAGGGAAATATGGGGACCAACCTTGCTATTGTTATTCAGATCGTTTCCATTATCTTCAGCAGAAATGTAGCCCAAGATGACAACTACAGGGTTAAACCCAAAATGTGTAGGTTTATTTTTTTAAGCTATTTCTCCCCTCAGAAAGGAAAACAAAAAAACCCCACACCCAAACCCCCCAACAACAACAAAACCAACATAAACCTGAACACTCTTACACATTTCAAAGTTAAAATTAGAATGAAATTGAAAACCACTCATACATGTGCTCATGTTTTAAGTAAATGCAGTATGGTTCCATAAGCGGTTCAGAAAAGGCAATGGCAGAAGCCAAGCAACCTTTAGCAGCGTGACCCCCACCCCCCAGATATAGTGATGAAAGAATACTGCCTCTCACACAATGGAGTTCAGATATAGTTATAGATAGAATAATGAAAATAAATGTGTACGTGACATATCTATTTATATATGCAGTCATTTCCTTCAAAGAGATAGATATCTGATACAACACTGCATTAAAATCTGAAGCCCTTTAAAAATATTGTTCTCCGACTCCTGACTCTGATATGATAGTCCAAATCATCATTAGTAACAAACAAAAGCAAGTTGTTCAGTCTTAACATGAAGGTACGTGCCATTTTAAAAAATTTCCTTTAGAAAGATCCTATATACATATGCATTTTGCCATCAAGTATGATATCAAAAGCACACACACTTCTTAAGTTGCAAAGAATCACTGAACCATCCATTACTATTTCTACAATGCTTTCATTTTAAACTCTTATTACACAAAAACATTTCATTTTAGTAATCTAGAGTCACAAATGTACAAATGTTGCTGCATGGCAGTATAGAATCTATGCAGATGCATTTATCATTTACGTTTTATACTATTGAAAGTAGAAAAATCTTTGGGATACAAATGCATGTTTGACTGTGATCCAAAAACACATGGATACTGAAAGTGAAATTGCTACTGACTTCATAGATCAAGGAATAAATGAAAGTGATTTTCAGAGTATTTCAACCTCATAAAGCAAAAATTATTCTGTTCTTCAAAAACCTCTGGAAGGGGGACCAACGAACTCAGAACATAAAATTCATAGCATCAGTAGAGCAGACATATCTTTTTAAAAAAGAAGAGGCATATATTTTTAAGATTTCTGGATAGAAATAGGGTTCTTCCCTACGCAAATCTAGTTTTAAATGAATAGCGCTGGTAAGAGCATATACATTCAGGCTGATTCTGTCTGTCTTATTAACAGTGTATCTCTCCCTCCAAGGTATCTGGCTGAAGAGGATAGGGAGAAAGGCACAGCACTGCCTGTCAAAAATACATAAATAAATAAATAAATAAATAAATAAATAAATAAATCCTTAATGTTAGAACTTGTTTTAGTTGTCTTACTGCTGGAAGAAATGCAAAATTTTAAAGTTTACAGTTTGGTTTTTTTTGATAATTTTGCATTCTGTGACAGTGAGAAGATGAAAATGATTTAAAATAGCCTTAAATACACACTTAAGATTCCTGTCCTAATTCATGATCTATCCAGCTATTCGCACTGGACTGGCCATGCCTGTCAATGTATTTTCTCATCCAGCATATACTTAAGTAGATGTGAAGGCACCCTCACCCAGCATTCATCCCTCACCCTCTGCTAGAGGTTCAATTATTTGTATCTTCCAGGAAAATCTTACACTTTGCCCTGTGCTCCTCTCACATTCATCCAATACAAGAACATTTTCCTACTCTACCTGCTTTGCCTATTTTGAGAATTGCGTGTTTAATCTTTCTGACTTAACTGTCAGGATGTAATGCATTACAGGCGATGCTACATTCTCAAACCTGAGAAGGAGGCAGCAATGAAATAGAATAGCTAGAATCCTAGACTACAGCATAATTTGTTTTCTGTCCTTAAAACTGCAATGCTAATATGCATTTTAATAAAAGTTATGCAATTCAATCCTATTTTCATGTATGACATGGGGTTTAATCACATATATCTAAATGATCCAAAATAGTCCCATCCGCTATTAAAAAAATCCAGGAACTATGATAAATGTTTGTCAGTCAAAGAGTTGGCAGAAAGAAGAGATGGGGGGAAAAAAAAAACCACAAAAACAGGTTTAGCTTTTTTCTACCTCCAGTCTAATTTCCCCTTCCTAACTTTATAATTGACTGAAAGAGTCCTCAACATTTTCAGATGATGTAATGCTCATCCGTGCATATTTTTACATAAACGAGTGAGAGGGGGGAAAAAAAATACAGAGCAGGTACCTCTTTGGTGAAGTGATGAAAGGGAAAGAATTTTTAAAATATTACTTCTTAAATATACATATATATAAAAGAATTGCTAGGTGAGAGCACAGGGCAATATAAAAAAAAAAAAAAAACAAACATAAAAGAAAGCAATATCTCAACGCAAACGCTTAGGATGAAAGCCCTTCAAATTATCCCCGTGCACTCAGACGGATTTACACGGCACTTTGCAAAATTCTGTACTTTTCCAGCTAAGAAAGAAAGAAAAAACACCTCTATCCCTGTCTCTCCAAGCACCGTCTTGTTCTGGATGAGGCAGACATACAGTAACGTGGCTAGGTTATGGGCTGTCACTTTGCTAGGTAAGCTAGTTTAAATGATTACAGAGCAATTTCGCCCGTCTCCTCACGGCTGCTAACAGCCAGCGCGACGCTTTAAACACAAAAGGCACAACCGCGACCCGCTCCCCTGCCCGAGGAGGCGAAAGGGAAGGAGCCCCGAGGTGGGGGCCGGCAGCGCTCACCATGCGAGATGCTGTGGAGCAAGGCGACGGCCAACATCCACATGCCCCCGCCGCTCCCCCGCTCCCCGCTCCGGGCTCGCCCTCGCCCGCCGCGCCCACGGCCGGGCCGGAGCTGCCAGGCAGCGCGCACCGGGTCCGGCCGCCGCCTCCCTCGGCTGGTGGCTGCTCGGAGCCTGCGGGGCCGCTCGTCCGCCCAGCGAGCGCTCAGCCCCGCCTGCAGCCCCGCGGCTCCGCCGACACTCGCCGCCCGGCTCTCGGGCGGGGGAAGAGGCAGCCGGCGGCGGGGGCGGGAGGCGGGTGCGCGGCGCCCAGGTGTGTCCTTGGCTCAGGGAGGCGCCCGCAGGTTGGCGGAGGCAGGGCCACAGGTGACAGAATCCTCCGGCGCAAGCACAGGAGCATCCCTGGCAGCGGCCAGCCCCGAGCCGCGGCCAGCCGGCTCCTCACACACCTCCCTTCGGCCCGGCGGCAGGCAGGCGGGCGGGCGGGCACATCTTCCCTCTCCTGCAGCTCTAATCACACTGATCCCGCCGCTAACCTCCCCTGCCTCCCAGCGCGGCGGAGGGCAGCGTTAACCCCAGCGCCAGCCCCGCTCGCTCCCAGCCCTCTGCAGTCTTAAAGCACCACAAAGTCTCCACAGTGGGAGAGAAAGCAAGACCAATAGAAGAAGGCAGCAGAATATCCTGCCTCTCAATAGTTGGCTGAACTGCGTCCGTTTGGCATCAGCTGAGTTGTATATGACTAATGTGTTGACAAGTCGTGTGGGGGGACTGGAGGAGGGGGCCCTTCTGGAAGGTCACAGCCTAGACAGGCGAGCGTGTCAAATAATTGACTAGGAAACTGAAAGAAGAAAAAAAAATATATATATCTACATTTCCCAGTGCTTACACAGCTCAAGTTACTGTTTGGCGTTTCATGTGGGTTTTTTTTCTGTGGTAACAAAATTTTTCCCCTGTAGTGAAAGAGTAAATTACAGTCTCTCTAACTAAAAGCAATTTCTGCATCTATTCTTTCTTCACATCTGCTATGTGAAGGTTGGTCTAAAAAGGAAAAAGAAAAAAATTGAAAAAATATTAAATGAAGACAGCTTAAAAAAAAATCAATATTGTGAAATACAGAACAGCATTAGGGCAACTCTGAATTTAAGCTATAAGATGAAAAGCAAACACAACCAAGCAATAAGGAATCTCAACCTGCTGAATCCCCAGTGTGTTACCAAACAGGATAGCTTCACATTTGGGGATCTTCCCAGGACAATACTTTTTTTAAAAAACTGTTTTATAGAGACAGGCATTGCCATGCTGCCAACACCCAGTCTCGTGCGCTGTAATGAAACCCAAGGAAGGATGTCCCCCAAAAAGACATTGGGATGAACATGTGCAGAAAGCTCAGCAACACAGCTGGACTGGGAAGAATATGTCCAGAGATGTTTCTAAAGAGGTACAGAACAGACCAAAATGCGCTCTCGAAGCATTGTATAAGGCCCTTCATTCTAATTCTTGAGAAAACCAAAGCTGCAACTGTAGCACAGTGAAAGCCATCATGCAAGTGCTTAGTTCCCTGCATCCCATTTTGGCTGGGATATCAGCCAGAAGAGACTGAAGCCCTGAAGTGAAAGTAGGAGAGATGAGACCAATATTGGGCAGGGACTAGCTGCTCATGGTTGCCCTTAAGAAAAAGGGAAGTTGTTCAGTGGAAAATAGCATCCGATGCTGCTAAAGAAAAATTAAAGAGAGAAGTACAAATGTCTCAAGGGAGAAAGAAAAGAAAAAAAAAGAAAGAAGTTTGCTTTTATTGGGAGTGAAGTTCTGTTAAAAATGACAATACTTTAATCTCTTTGTTTAGAAGAGAGCTAGTGACTACCAGAAATTCGTAAGTATTCATTTGAGAGCATTTTGGAAAAGTTCGTGACAGATTTCTTCAGGCAGCTCTTTCAGAATTGCTTTGTTTCCCATTTTGAAGCCCAAAACATGTTTGGGGCTTGAGATACAATGCTATACCACATAGAATAAATGTACCGTCTTCTTACACCTTTCTACCTATTTTACTCATCTACATAACTCTAGTAGCCCTTGACAAATTTCCGTTTCATTTACAGCAGTCTCAAGCAAGTTTTTGTACATTTGAGTTTATTTAAAACAACAGCAGCAGCTGCAGACTGAAAGAGTAAGTTCTTCTGTGGCACCGAAAGGCAAGGGACCAACTTTCAGGGGGTATATAATGATTTTTAGCAACAGCCAGCCAACTAGGCAGCGTAATCATAGTCCTCAGCTAGGTTTAAGGAAGGGAGGGGAAGGCAGGACACAATTTTACATGAAAGCAGGGTTCACTGGTTCTGCTGCTCAAGGAATAACTTGACTGAAAACTAAATCAAACAATCTGTCAAAGTGGAGAAACAAGACTATATGGTAACTTCCACACAGAGTACATGAAATCAGTCAGAATGCTACTTTTCAAGTCTGAAAAATCAAGCATGACCACGCTTCAACTGCAATCAAGGCTAGTTAAGGTCATCAAGCAAGGAGAATCCCCCTTTATGCTTTTTTGTTTATGTTTTTTGTTTAATTCTTCCTAGTATGAACTCAATCATTTTCCAGCAAGATATCTTAATTAGAGTTTGCACATAATTATATCTTCTCTGGAAAAAAAAAAAATCCTATTCAACTATTACTGTAACTGTGATTACAGGTCAAAAATCTTAAAAGAGTTTTAAATTAAGTTCTTAAACTGGGTTTAGATCTTCTACTGGTTGACTGTATCAGGTTGATCATCCTTGCTTTCTGCAGCTACCACACAAACTCTATGAGGAAGATGTCTTGAAGTTAACAGAGATATGGCAACAGTACATATCAGCTGATGGTCACCCTAAATGTATCTCAAACACTTAGCATTTCAGATGACATTATACTGCAGGAAGTACAAGGAGAAGACTTCTGTATCAAGACTTCACTGAAACCCCAGTGCATTTGAGCCATCTGATTCCAATGGAGCATCCAGAACATCAACATACTTTCTGACAGTTCTGGCTACGTGCATTCAAGGTGTCCCTTGAGCCATTAGCATGAAGTACGTACAAAAATACCACTAGCAAGATCAGCCTGTCAACAATCCTCCCAGCCACCGGCTTTCAGTTGAGCACACACAGAGAGGGTTAAATGGCAAGGTCTGCAAACCGATTTTGCAATGCGTGCACATCGTATTCTCATATTAAGTGAGCGGGCACACAAGAAATGACCACAGCAGACCAATATACCCAATAAAATATGGTTGCAAAGTGTCTTTGTGAAAATTAAGTAGGTTACAGCGATCCAACTGGCTGAATATTTCACATTCCCATATTGGAAGATGACATATCTGGTCTGTAACTTCTGTAACCAATCTTGCAGGAAAATTCTTTTTTTCAAAGAAAAAGATAAAATGGCCTGTCTACAATCAGTTAGCATTGATCTGGACTTTAAAAAACAAAGGAAGCTTCCAAGGAGAGACTGGGCTGGGAGCAGCAGGAGTAATTGGTTCTATTCACATCATGGATGGTTTCATAGGCTTTGGGCTTTAGGGAACTCAGTCAAATATCTGCCATTGAAGCATTCAACTGTTCAAACAGAGCCCTTCATTGTCATTCAGGATGCAAAAATCTCATTTGCAATTTCAGCTTTGAAAATGGTTTAAAAAGTACCTGAGGGAAGAAAGAATGGGAGGGAAGCAGAGAGGAAGTGAAGAGAAAGCATGGTGAGAGAGGAAGTTCTCAACAGTCAGAAGACCTGGGGAAAAAAATAATAAAAAATGAACATACGTGAAACCAGAATCTAAATGACTGATCAGCCCAGTTTCTGGAAGAGATTATATCTTGGCTCAATCATCCCTCAGTTTCTAAATCATTCTGTGTCTCCTCATTATTGACCTCTTTCCCTGACTGTAGTCTTCTTGACTATATTCTTTTGGTGTAGTTATTTGAAAGAAAAATATTGGTTATTAGTTTGTAGGCTAGGTAAAGATAACTACTAAAGGCTATCATCTAAGTAAACTGACTTCAGTTGTAAATTTAGTTATGATTTTCATTTTAATAAGATTTAACAATGTTTTCAGTTCTACTGAGAAAGCAGTTGTAGTCCCAGTTAGCTTACAAACAAAACCAAAGCAGAAGCATATCACCATGAGTTAATAACAATAAAGAAACACAGCCTGGAACATTTCAGTAAACAATTGTTTTTTCCTCCTTTTAATGAAAATGTGCAAACAGGTGTCATGCAAAGGGTTTTTGAATATTTGGCTGAAATAAATACCAGTCCAAAATATTCAGATCTCGATCTTCAGAATCAAGTATTTTTCAATCTAATTTCTGATTCAAATTGATTTTAAAGCTGAAGATAACAAGTTTAAACAACTCTTCCCCAAATTTTCAGGTAAATTAAAGCTTTGTGACTGTACGTATAATGAAGGAAGATAAACTCAAAGAGTGATAAAGGGACCAGGGGTTAAGAAGGGAAGAGGAGTAGAAGTGGGAAAGCTTTTCAGTAGTTTCCATCATTCTGGAAACAGGAGAATCAAAAGCCTTGTGAGAACAGGTTTTCCTCACAAGACTTCATGCCCGATTTGATACTGGAAAGATTCAGATAAATGTTGAATGCTTGTCAAAACCAATAGCTAAACCTTCTGATATTCACTGGCTACCAAGCTTAATGCTTATATCTATAAGCTCACAGTCAGCCATTTTTATCAGAGCAAGCTGCAAAAATTAAATATTTTCCATGAGACACTTAAGAATTTAAAAGCAATTTCTAGTTCTATAAGTACCATTATGAAGATATGAGTTGAAATGCTCTGTTTATTACTATGAAGCTGGGAATACTCAAGATGGACAAACAAAATCTCAACATCTGCATGCAATTACTTGTAAAAGCATCTATACTACTGATACCTATCTAATCCACTCCCACAATACAAGGGAATAAGTACAATTTGCTTCCTATACTTCATATGAAGCTATTGACTACTCCAAGCTGATAATGTGCAAGAAAATTCTTATCTGGCAAAAAATGTGCTCTCTCGCATGACCTGTCCTTACAGTATACACACAATTAGCCATTCAGTCTTGATACGCTCATGAATTAAAGCAGCAGCTTTCAAAACAGTGTAGAAAGCTTTTAATACACACCAAACTTGAAAGCATAAAATGGAGGGGTTTTTTTCCCCTGAGGGAAGTTACTCTTTTCTTCTGCAGCTTGTTCCTGGGGTTTCTGTAACACCTAGAAGATACGAATGAGCAAGCTCATTCCCTATCAGGTGGTTCTGTGAGCACAGAATCAGTGGAAAAAAGAATTTCCTCTGGATATTTGGTCAGAAGACTGAAGACCTAAGTGGATTCTCAGATGTCTATTACTTTTTCCAATGCTTTCAAGAACTTAGAGTGGGATTAGTCTCTCACTCCTCTGCCCAGGTGAGTGTTTATACTCTTATACACACACAAATGCAATGACTTAACTATATTCTGCTTACACCCACCTAACAAATTGATTGAAACTGGTCAGCAGGTTCAAAAGTTATGAGAGAGAAGAAGGAGAGGAGCTGATAAATACATTTCTTAGAAAACCATGCTAGTGTAAAGCGTGGAAAAATCCAGTCTGTGGGAAGGATTTTAAAACCCTGTGTATGATTCATGTTTTCTTGAGAGAATACCAGATTTTTCTATTTAAAACAACATCATCAAAACATAGGGCAGTGATATTTTTTTCAATGCTGTAGACTTCTTTTTGCATTGCACCTTGCAAACAAACAGAAAAGGTAAGATTCTTGGTTGTTTAAAGAACTGACATTCAACTGAAGGAAAAATATTCCCTTTCAGAGAAGCCAGGAGAAATATTTTTTTTTTAATTTTCACGTCTTCATACAGACAAGTTTGTTCCTACCATAGAAAAGATTGGGAGGGGGCGTTTAAAATAGCTAAAGATGAAGGCTAGGAACACAGCACACAACATCTCAGACAACTGTCTTGGGTGAAAATCTAGGCACACAGAAGGGCAGAAAGGCTTCTCTTGGTGCTAATTGGTTCTCATAAGAAAAAGTAGCATAACATGACATAGGAGCATTATCGCACTGAAGATATCCATTTAAAAGTCTCCAAATAAAGATGAACTAAACCCTCTTGTGTGTGTCTGATATATGTATAAAGACAAGACAAGACATTAAAGACCACGGCATTAAATGATTTTAATGCCAAGATATGATGGAATGAATTACATCTATTGAAATCATAGGCATAGCTTTCCCACACAGTACATATCATAATGTTGTGGCATGAAAAGGCTGACTCAAGAGTATTTCATTTCTAAAACTGATTTTCCATTATTTGGATTAGGAGTCAGAGCCTTTAAACAAGAGGTCTAAGACTACTCCAGGTTTGGATACGGACATGTATATATACATATAGCTGCTTCTTATTAAAAATAAGTGGTGGGATAAAAGGACATTTAAAGGAATGTTGCAGCTTCAATAAGGCTTTTTTTAAAAAAATTGAATGATGATTTCAAAGCTCTGTAGACCTCTCTTTAATAATTGTTACAGTGCAATCCATTAAGTACTGTAATTATGTGGGAAGAAGGTTATCCCTGGTCCTGAGCCAAATTCTGCTCTCTATTACCTGCCCAGGATGCCAGTGGTTTACAGAGAATAGCAACCACATAAACAAAAGAAGAATTGAACCATTGGGAGCCAACACCCCTGACCAGAGCCAGTATGCAGAAGGCACCAGGAAGAGCAGAGCTCGCCGTGCCTCAGACAACGCGCAGTGTCCCCTGCGTTTTCATCTTCCTCGCGTGGCTCCCACCTGACGAAGAGGCAGTATCTCTGCTGGCAGATCGCTGGGAGCACGGGCGAGCATGGCCCTTCCCAACGCCGGTGCAAAGGAGGGAGCCGGGGTGGGAGCAGCAGAACCGCAGAGCAGCGGTGGAGCAAGGAGGCAGGGTTGCCAAGCAACAGCCTACCGCGGGGGGTGGGGGGAGGGGAGGAGGGCGTTAAAATGGGGAAAGAAAACAGATATAAATTGCATTTTCTCGTGTGGGGCAACGGTAGCCCATCCATTGGCTTTTCTTCCTGCTTGCATTGAGTTATGGGCGTGGATTTCATGAGAGGATCTGGCCACAAGCGTTTCTTGCATCATGAGCTCCAGTCGGCTCCTCAAGGAGGTTGCAACAGGGAAAACCATAAGGAATAATTTCTTTGCCAACTTGTTGTCATAGATAATACAGCAAGAACAGCAGCAGGCTGTCATAGGTTCTCCAGACAGCCTACCCCAAGACTCAGGAATAAAAAGTAAAACCAGACCTTCCCCATTCACACATCCACATCAGTGATGTTCCTTCTGGTACACCATCATTTGCCTCAGAGAGAAACATGCACAACATACAGCAGATTTTTTTCCTTCATAGCATATAGACTTTCTATGTGACAAGAGGACCCTCTGTATTATTTCCAAATAAAGTTCTTGTTTCTATTCTGTGAGGCCAGAAACATTTGATGGTATGATATGGCATCAGGGGAGGACACCTTCACAAAAGCTTTAGGCAAGAGGTATTCTGGTAAAGGGATGGAATATACAAAAATAAAAACTCTTGACATCTCAACGGGCCAGACCACATATACCAGAAAAGCTTTCACAGAGGCTGACCTCAGGGATCCCAAGCCCCTCCCTGCAAGGACAATCTACCACTAAGCCAGCTCCTCATGGCCATGCACGACATTACAGCTCTCACCAAATCTGGCAAATGGTTCCAGTTGCAAAGCCTTGCAATGCTCTGCCTCTTCCCTGCTGCAACCGGATGTTTTCAGGTGTAGTCACAAAAATAAATTGTGATTCCCTCCTTTTGTTAACCCTTTCTTGCCTGTCCACATTTTATACACATTATCACAGATGACCAAGAAAATGTGTGCTTACACATCTCTGTACAAATAATTTTGACTGTGTAATGCATTTTCTATAATGTATCGTTGTTCACATTTACAGACAAAGGAAACAGAAAACTATGAGGGAAACTGCATTTGCATTTACTTTTGAGTACAGAACATAAATTAGACTAATGTGAATTGTTCACAGATAAGATAGGTACGTTCTTCATGCCTTTCAAGTCATGAAGCCATCCAGAGAAACACAAAAGATTATAAAGCAGACAGTTCTCTCTCTCAGCCAGGTATCTAGGTCCCCTTTAATAGTCAAAACCGAGGAGTAAGCACATTTAAGAGATTATTTCTCCTGTCTTAAAGTGGTTGTCCAAAGTAGAGCAGAAATTGCACCCTGGAAGTCCTTGTTTCTCTCTCTCCGTTTTTTATGTGGAGAAGCTGCAGTGACTCACACGGTAAACACTTTAAACTAAGCAAGATGAGCAATGTCCACAGCAGCCAACTGTTGCTGAGTTTTTAAACAGCAGCAAGCCCACAGGCAGGATTTGAAGGCAGCTAATGGAGATCTTGTCTTTTGGGGAGGAAGTTCTTGAACAAGAGCAGAAAAATACTTGACTGTAAGTCTGGGAAACAAGTGGAAATTTATATACTAGTTGGAAATGTAAAATAACTCCAGGTACTTCATAGGAAAAGTTTGATAGGACAATGCTGTGAAGGACTTTAGAGTCATAGAATGGTTCAGGTTGGAGGAGACCTTAAAGATCATCTAGTTCCAACCCCCCTGCCATGGGCAGGGACACCCTCCACTAGACCAGGTTGCTCAAAGCCTCATCCAACCTGGCCTTGAACACTTCCAGGGAGGGGGCTGCCACAGCTTCTCTGGGCAACCTGTTCCAGTGCCTCACCACCCTCATAGTGAAGAATTTCTAACTAACATCTAATCTAAATCAACCCTCCTTCAGCTTAAACCCATTACCCCTTGTCCTATCACTACATGCCCTTGTAAACAGTCTCTCTCCAGCTTTCTTGTAGGCCCCCTTCAGGTACTGGAAGGCTGCTATAAGGTCTCCCTGGAGCCTTCTCTTCTCCAGGCTGAACCACCCCAACTCTCTCAGCCTGTCTTCATAGCAGAGGTGCTCCAGCCCCCTGATCATCTTTGTGACTCTCCTCTGGACTCGCTCCAACACATCCATGTCCTTCTTACATTGGGGGCCCCAGAGCTGGGCACAGTATCCAGGTGGGGTTTCATGAGAGCAGAGGGACAGAATCCCCTCCCTTGACCTGTTGGTCACGCTTCTTTTGATGCAGCCCAGGATACGGCTGGCTTTCTGGGCTGCAAGCATGCATTGCCAGCTCATGTGGAGCTTTTCATCAACCAACACCCCCAAGTCCTTGTCCTCATGGCTGCTCTCAATCCACTCTCTGCCCAGCCCATATTCATGCTTAGGATTGCCCTGTCCCATATGCAGGACCTTGCACTTGGCCTTGTTGACTTCATGCAATTTTCACAGGCCCACCTCTCAAGCCTGTCAAGGTCCCTCTGGATGGCGGTAGAGAGGAGTAATGTGTGACAGAGAAGCAATGGGATATCCTATCCAGTGAAGGGTTTCACAGTAAAATGAAAGGCTGGGTAGTGACAGCAGTGCATTGGACTTTTCAAAGTAGAAAAAAAAAAAAATGCAATTGTCATGTCACCACTGGTGACAACATATCAGGAGTACTGTGTAACAGCTCTGGGATCCTCTGTCTAAGAAAGACACAGACATACCAGAGTGAGTCTAGTGAAGGACTAACAAAGATGGTTAAGGGATCAGAGAATCTGATACATGAGGAAAGGTTGAGAGCTGGGACTATTTAGCCTGGAGAATAGAAGGCTCAGGGAGATCTTAATAATGTGTAAAAATACCTGATGACATGGTGTAAAGAAGATGTAGCCTGACTCTTCTCAGCGGTATCCAGTGAACAGACAAAAGGCAATAGACACAAACAGAAAACAAGAAGCTCCATTTAAACATAATATGTTATATACATGTATATATAATTTATTTATTTTTGCAGTGAGGGTGGTCTAACACTGGCACAGGTTTCCCCCAGAGTTTGTGAAGTCTCCATCCTCAGAGGTATTCAAAACCTGACAGGACATAGTCCTGAGCAACCTGCTATAGTAGTTAACTGCTTTGGGCAGCGGGGTTGGTTTAGATCTCCCAAGGTCAACCTCATGGATGCTGTAGCAGAACTACTGACTTCATTCTCCATGGAGAACACTCAGATCATTGCCTGATCTGGGTCCAATGCAGACTGCTGCTGCAGTACTTTTGGTTCATTTTCCTTGGCAGTCATTTTATGGGTTTGTTGGGGTTTTTGTGTGTGTGTGTGTGTGTGTTGTTGTTGGGTTTGGGTTTTTTTGAGTGCAGCCACCTGTCAAAAGCGGTCTCTTCACCACCACCACTTATTTTTAAGGTAATGGTGGTTCATTTAAGAAGCCTACATTTACTAACAGTCACCACAGTTGGGTTTTCTTTGAGTTTAAGTGGTTATAAAGTGACTGCTTCTAAGTAAACAGCATAAATATAATCTTTGCAAGCAACAAAATGGACAAGTAAAAAGAGCTTGCCTGCCTCACCTGGAAAAGACTGCAGTTTAGTTTCAGTAGGCTGAAAATGTGTTGTTTCCACTACTCTAGAACATTTCTTCCAAAACTACAGACAAAAAAATCCCCACATGCCACCCCACACCCAGAGATAGAGGTGGCATGCAGGCCACAGTCATATGGAGGTTTGGTGTATGACACACGGCACAGAATGCCAATGTTTGTCTCCAGAGCAAATAGGGATGCCTGTTTTATACATCCTGTTTTATACATAGTTATCACATCCTTGCTGATTCATCTCTTCCTCAAGCATACTATTTCCTCTCTCTCCACCTTATATTCCTCTCACACAGAATTCCTTCCTGCTTCTGTCACTTCTGTCATACATATCTGGATCCTGTCTGTTTCTGCTATCTTTTCCTTGAAATGATATGACCAGAACACAATGGGCTTTAAGCATTTTTTATCTGAACATTAAGCTAGAAATCTTAAAAAGATACACCTGTCTTGCATAACATCTCCTGTCTTTCTTACACAGCAATGTTGAGAAAATAACTTCTTACTATTTTGGTCTTCCTGGTTTTGCCTGAGACATGGACATTTAAAAAAAAAAAAAAAGAAAGAAAGAAAGAAAGAAAGAAAAGTTATGCTTAATTGGTTACAAGTCAATAAACACATCGAGAAGATTTTCTACCAAAATAAGTTTATTTAAAAAAAATAACCCAAAGAAAATGCTAGATGCTGAGGCAAGAAAATATTCCTCGGGGGCAACGTGTGCATCAATACTCCATATATGATATGATATAAAACAAGTATTTGATTTCACTTGACTGAATACTGTATTGTTTTCCTGATCTTTTAGTCCTCATTTCAGTTACTGTTGCAGAGATATTTCAAAGCTGATTCACTGAATTTCATTAACTTTCATATTTAGGTATAAGTTTAAGGCTGATCAAAAAGTTAACTGACGTAATATCTCCTTTTTGGAAAAAGTTAAATTCAGTACATTTCAAATATTCTGCTGTATAAGTTCAAAGTTTCTTGACTAGCATATTCGAATTACAGTAACAAAACAATTGTTTGAGAATAAGAAAACCATAACAATCTGATTTTTTTTCCATATGAAGTTTGTGTTTACTGTGAGCTTAGAACTGAAGAAATTTGGCAGCATGTTAGCATTTGACATTAAACTCAACTTCTAGTTTTCAAATAGTTTTAATTCATATGCAAGATCTTCATCTAGCACTGTAAGGAGAGGTTTTCTAAGTTTTCCTTTCTGTATTTAGATTTTCTTCTGGATACATACAAAAAGAAATCTGGTCATCTCACTGTAAGTCCTAACAGATAATTATCTAGACCATGGCACACACAAATTTCTGCACTCACAGTTTTCAAAAGTGATCAGCAGCTGCTTCAGGTCATGACTGATGGAAGTTGGCAAAGCTTTGTGAGAAAATGGCAAAATGCCTACATGTATACATCCAGCTGAAGTGTTACAGAGTTTTCACTTAAATAGTAATCAGATTCCCCCAAACAAGCTTTATAAGACATTGGGGGGGAGAAGTGAGGGAGATCTCATTAGTCTTAAATAGTTAATATTAGAGACAAATTCTCAAGAAGCCAATAATTCTTAATCACAAAATTTTCCTCCATGCCTTGGAAGTCTGCTCCAATCTTATCTGGTACCCAATATACTTCCACGAGTGCAATAAATATTTTTAAAACCTAATTCGAAATTCAGTTTCTTGGAAGATATATTTATATAAGGATTAATAGGAAACTGTTAGCTAGAACCCACCAGAAATAACACATACAGCTACCACACAGAAGAGCACAAACTAAGACCTTCCAAATGCCACATATATCAGTTTTCTTTCCTCTGCAGGGTGACAAACGACAGAGCTAACTATTGCTTATGTTTCAGAAGAACATGGTTTTTTGCCAAAATCGAATCGGGGCGGGGGGGGGGGGGGGGGGGGGGGGGAACACGACACGGGACGACACGGACACGACACACGGACGGACGACAAGGGAAGGTAACGTCCTTAGCGCCAGCCCCCCGCGAAGGCTGCTCTAATGTTTGTAGAAATGCTGTTAAGTTATGGGCTGTCACTTTGCTAGGTAAGCTAGTTTAAATGATTACAGAGCAATTTCGCCCGTCTCCTCACGGCTGCTAACAGCCAGCGCGACGCTTTAAACACAAAAGGCACAACCGCGACCCGCTCCCCTGCCCGAGGAGGCGAAAGGGAAGGAGCCCCGAGGTGGGGGCCGGCAGCGCTCACCATGCGAGATGCTGTGGAGCAAGGCGACGGCCAACATCCACATGCCCCCGCCGCTCCCCCGCTCCCCGCTCCGGGCTCGCCCTCGCCCGCCGCGCCCACGGCCGGGCCGGAGCTGCCAGGCAGCGCGCACCGGGTCCGGCCGCCGCCTCCCTCGGCTGGTGGCTGCTCGGAGCCTGCGGGGCCGCTCGTCCGCCCAGCGAGCGCTCAGCCCCGCCTGCAGCCCCGCGGCTCCGCCGACACTCGCCGCCCGGCTCTCGGGCGGGGGAAGAGGCAGCCGGCGGCGGGGGCGGGAGGCGGGTGCGCGGCGCCCAGGTGTGTCCTTGGCTCAGGGAGGCGCCCGCAGGTTGGCGGAGGCAGGGCCACAGGTGACAGAATCCTCCGGCGCAAGCACAGGAGCATCCCTGGCAGCGGCCAGCCCCGAGCCGCGGCCAGCCGGCTCCTCACACACCTCCCTTCGGCCCGGCGGCAGGCAGGCGGGCGGGCGGGCACATCTTCCCTCTCCTGCAGCTCTAATCACACTGATCCCGCCGCTAACCTCCCCTGCCTCCCAGCGCGGCGGAGGGCAGCGTTAACCCCAGCGCCAGCCCCGCTCGCTCCCAGCCCTCTGCAGTCTTAAAGCACCACAAAGTCTCCACAGTGGGAGAGAAAGCAAGACCAAAGGAATAAAAATAATTGTAACCTGTTTTACTGTAACGTACAGCCGTATTAGTAGTGCCAACTGCATGTGCACAGAAAGCACATACTTCATCGTTATCAACGCGTTCTAGATGGCACTCTGGAGGGACCAGCAGGAAAAAGTATTAGATTGGCTTGTATGTAGGACAGTGTTTACTTGTTTTTAAGCAAGTTTGATCAGTCATACAAAATTGTGTTTTAAAGGAAATATCTTGATTGTTGACCTTTCTTACTTGCAATATCCATGCTGAGTTGTAAATCTTTCAGTGAATGGAATAGCTTGATTTTCCACTTATACAGGAGTCAATGAGAGAGTGTTAGAGCTCTCCAGAATGCAATATTTTCTCCTAGACAGGTTACAGTACTAGTTTAGCTTGAGATCCAGACCACAGATCCTAAACCCAGATCCTGCAGACATTCAGCTCATTCTGTGCATGGGAAAAGTGAAACATCTTCTCTTTAGGTGCTGAGACAGCTGAGTGGCAGCTTAAGGTAAAGGGATATTAAAAATTATTTTCCCTAAAAGGGAACTGTAGTCACAGTGGCAACAAAGCAGAAACAGGCCTTTAAGGTGGACTCAAAGGTAAAATGGGGATAGGTCTTAGGAACATTATGATATGCAGAAGAGGCTGTATGAAAGAAAACCTGAAGTGGTTATTTATGGAACTGAACAAGCATCTGTGATAAAGGCATAAAACACCACAATAAAGCAACAGCAACAAAACAAACAATGCAAGATGTAGTACTTGAAATAATTAATAAGAATGTAGTAGATGCAAAGTTCCTGAAGCTTTTAAAGTATGGAATTAGTTATTGTTTTAAATTTTGGACTGGCAAGGAGAATTACCTTCTGGGATATATTTTGCAAGGAGACAGGTCAGTACGTGTATACTTGGATGGCCAGAGAGTAAGCTCGTGCAGTGATAGAAATATCTGCAGTGGAGAATAGGACACATGATGTGGCTATGGGGAGGAAAAATGGCAAATCATGCTTATGCTAAGTAAAAAGCACATTCTGGATATGCGAAGTGCAAGAGACAAGAGTTGTCAAAAGCAAACTCCAAAGTATGTCTCGGAGTAGCTGTAAGGATGTAAATGCTGTTGGCAGTGACAGAGAAAGGGGAGGGAAATTAGAGACAACTGAAAAGATGGATATGGTCTTGCTGTCGATATAATTAGCTTCTCAACAAGATATTTAGAGACGTGGCAAAATAATTTATATCACTCTCTATACGTCGTGGGCATATCTGGCAGGATTTGGGTAGCAGGGGGCTGCAGGCTGCCCTGTGTGGGAGGACACCACAAGTGCCCCGTGCTGGTGACAGCTGGGTCCAGCCAGCTCGGAAATGGGCAGCACTGACCCATCGTCCACCAATACTGCAGCCAGTCAGAGCAGCTTACAGTTCTGTCTCTTCATGTAGGTTTAAGAAAGGGTGGTAACAGCTGGGGCAGGACACACAAAAAAGGAGATGCAGGATGCATAAAAGGAGACATAAGAGGAGGTATGCCTCTGAGGAGGCTGTGGCCAGGGGATAAGCTACGCCAGGGCAGGCACACCCCTGAGGGGACTGCAGCCCACGGAGGAATTCATGCCAGAGCAGAGGAAATGAGTAAGAAGGAAGAAGCCATGAAAGAGTAAAAAACAAGGAATGGCAAAAAGCCCCCAACACACACTGACCCCAGCCTCCCATGCTGCCCGTTGCATCACTGAAGGGACTGAGTGTAACCTGCAGCAAAACAAGGGGAGGGGTGACTAGGAAGGGGGAGGAGAGGAATCTGGACAGAACTTGAGCCTTGGGAAGGGGAGAAAAGGTGTTTCCCTAAGTGTTTGTTTAATTGATTGTCTTCATTGTTTCTCAATACCCAAATCAGTAATTAAAGGTTTATTTTCATTGACAATAAATTAAATTAAGTGGAATTCCCTGAGTTGAGTCTTCCTCTGACAATACATTAGTAGCCCTGCAAGCAAATGTAACACCTCATAATACCTGCTAAAGAACTAGTGGGAAAAAAAGAAGAAAATTAAAAGAAATTTCATCAATTTTCAAATTAAGGCAAACTGCAAAAACACTGAATTAATTATTTTTAAGATTCTAAACATGGACTTGGCTTTCTCTTGCTTCTTACATGAATTAAATAAACAAAAATATCAGCAAGTCTTCTATAGAACAATACCATTTTCTTTGTTACAGGATGGATAGCAGGAATCTTGTATCCAGAAACATTTTCCTTTCTATTTTACATATACTTTCCTCAAAAAGAAATAATGAACAGTTGAGATAAATATTCTCCTCTTGATTTGAAATTATCAAAATGTCTTGTTAAACCAGCAAAGGGAAAAAACCCTTGTTGGATAGTTTCATTGTTGGTTCTTGTATTAAATACTTTTGCTGTTGATTTCCTAATTGTATGACCTGGAAGTTCTACTGGAAATGCTTTCATGCTGACAAGTAGTGAATGTCTAGGAAGGGATCTTAATGCTAAAATATGATGATTCTGCACAGGTCTGGTTTTTTTTAAATGATAGGATACTTCCAAGTTCTCACTGTCTTCATGTCCTCCACTTTTCCTGGGAGAGACTTCCCAGTGGTCCTTGCTGATGCACAGTCTGACCCTGCAATAAGCATTTTTGAAAACCTCATGCTGATTGTGTAACATCTGAATATGTGGAATCCAGTTGCATAGGCAGTGCTTTGGGCTTCCTCAGGGTGGATAGACAATAGTTGTAACTCTGTTATGAAGAGATGTGATCCAGAAGCTTCCTCATGACTTATCTCAGATACTTCTATTGCCTTCTTAGAACCATATTTCAACTATTGACAACCTTTCATGCATTTATCTTCCACAGCACCCCTGTGAGTTTGGAGTACGTTGTTGCTCCTATATCGAAGAAGAAGAACTGAAGCACAGGGAAGCCAAGGGCTAATCCACTGAGGGATCCAACTATTGAAATAGTCGGTATTGCAACAGCTAGATTTGAAGTGGGCTTATATATATTGGATCTCACAACCTTATGTAGTTCCCAGTATCTTGGTACTTCGTATAGAAGAGTTAGGTACTGCAAAATGATATTCAAGGAAAATAAGTGGAGAGGCATGTCAATTGATGGGAAACAAGAGAGGCAGTACTTTTCCATACTTTCCTCACATAGCAAGACCAAGGGTCACTTAAAAGATGTCATATAATGCCATAGTAACCTCAATATAATGCCATAGTAAACTCATCTTCTCTGAGGCAAAACAGTTGGAGTCCTCCGAAGCAAGCAGGGATGCACTGGAACATGGATCTCCCACTTTCAAAGCTATCACTCTCAGTAGTCAAGTGACAAATGGGGGCAAGAGGAAGGACACTTCCTTTACTCCATTTCCACAGTTCTGTTGGCAGAAGTGCACCAGACTAGCATGTGCTGGGGAGCAAGTCAGGATTTTCATGTCTCCAGCATGCTCAAGATATGAGCATCTTCAGGCATGTTCTGGGGCAAGAAAAACCAGGAGGTGACTGTAGGCATATTTAGTCCTACAGTGATACTCTGCTGCTGAAATTTTTTTGGCACCAAAACATAGAGCAAGATATATAATACCCTGCGAATTTATAGAGACTCTTACATTCCCTGTGATTTTCTAAACATGATTTTCAGCTTCTAATTCATGAAAACCTTCTTGTAGTTTGTTCTCAAGTCCTTCTGTTGTCTGCCTAGAACTTTTTTTTTCTGAAAGTATCCAAGTCATTACAAATGCAAGTACAACTATATATATCTCTCTAATACTATATATATTGTTATGGAGATAGTTCTAAGAGATAACATTATGCAGGATCTTATGAAAGATCTTATCTTCATATAAAAGCTATTTTAATACCTTACCAAAGGTAACTGGGGATCAGTTTTGCCCACTGTAATTACCTAAAATTACCTCAACCTTCTCTTCAGGCTGGATAAACAACATGCACTACCGTTATCTCAGGCATTCTTGGTTCTAAATCTACACCTGTTAAAAGAAAGAAGCATGAGGAGCAGGGAGGAGGGGACAAAAGAAGACAATAGAGAAGGAAGGATAGTCCATACCCAGTGTCTGGATGTATTACCACACATTTTAGTTGTCTACTTACAGTTATTCCCCAAGATCCTTTCTCGCAGAGATGTATGCCATATTTCCTGGATTCGAGTCCTCTTTAGAGGGATAGCAACATCTGAAACCTCTAGGCAGCTGGAACAAAAGCTAATTCAGTAGGTGAACAAGGCCCCTTTCCATCTCCAGATGAGCTTATTTTCAGCAACCATGTTCATGCTCAAGGCTGTCATCTTTCCCCTTCCCCCTAGAGCATCTGGGTCTAGTTAAACGTGCCTAAGCATGTGACAGGTTATGCCAGGGTCTCTCCTTACATCCAGGCCAGCTGAAGTTCCAAACAGTCTCATGTTGAGCCCTGCCGTCCCACATTCAGGAAAAAAATGGTCACACAGATGATAAAACACAATCTTGTCAACAGCTTCTAACTAAACATGCAAAAGGAGCAGGTGTAATTTTAGAAAGACCTGAGTTATAGACCTGAACAGCAAGTGGCAGGTGCACACTCTCAATCAGGGATGCTGATATAATTTCTGCCAAATCTTCCAGTTGTTTTCCTCAGTCTTCATCAGACAGAGGATCAGCAAGCTGGCATTTATCCAAGCCCCAGCCTCACTTAGGCTCCAACCAAATTGCTCATTCTAAGTATCAGAGTAGGATTAGATGAACATCAAAGCTAGGTGTTGTAAATAAGCTTAAGGTAGCACAGCCTGTGCTTTTTTTTTTTTTTTTTTTTTTTTAAACTTATCACCTCAGCTGCTTTAGCTGCACATTAAACATACTGGCTGGGGGGATCACTTCAGACCTGTGAATTCTCATCACGCAGAGCCTCAGGACAGGAGAGGAACTGCATATTGTCATTCCCTGTGATGCCACAAAGCAGTAATATGATTTTCACCAGCACTTCCTAAATAAATAAATAAATAAATAAGGCTGCATCAGCTATACCAAGCTGGGCCATGAAGTCTAAAAAAAACCACCAAAGCCAAACAAAAATCCCCCACTGTCATCTCTACCTGACCACTGCTGATACGCACAGCTCAGTTTCAGGCTTTACTGAAGCCTGAAACAGAATGACCAGTGTCTTTCACAGTGCTATCACTGTCGTGGGAAGGTTATCTCAGCCCAGGCAGCATTAGGTGTTTTGTCACAAGGAACTGCTGCTGAGGTGCTATTACTGCTATAAATTAAAGTGCAGACTTGACTTTCTGAGCATGCCTCAGCTCCACTTCCCTTTATCATCTCAGAAAACTCCTCAGGTTTTTAGAACTGTGTGGAAAAGAGAAAGAAAGACTCAAAAATAGGGTTAGACATTTTGGACAGAAGACAGCTTCTTGAGCAGATGTTTAAATAAACATTTCCTAAAAAAAAGGCAGGCCTCATTCTGCTGAAATAAAACCCCTATCCATATCAACTAAGAGCAGATCCAGAGTGTTTTATAGTGATTCTCAGCAACTGGAAACAGGAGGTGGTACCGATAAGGAAACAGCATGATTGAACTTCTAATTTCCTTTGCCACAGCAATAACCCCAAATAAATTTGCTTTCTCTTCAAAGAGGCAAAGCTCAAGACAGTACTGCATGTGGGGAACCCCTCATTGGGGTCAGTTGCTTCATGTTCTGGTTTCACATCGAAAAAATCAACATGTGAAGACTCCACTTAACAATAGCTCAGTAATAAATTCTTGGTGCATCAGTAACCAATTCATGAATGAGGTCTGCCTTTATTAACATTACCTTTTCATAGTGATGCTGTTTAGTGTACAAAGTTTTTCAGGGTAATACAAAGGATTTTGGATTACTCAAGAGAACATGTTTCTCCATGCACAAATAGCTTTTGGGCTTCTATTTCAGCTCCATCTGCCCTTGCCGTCCTGGTAGTGCCCTATAGTTAAGCAGGCTGTGAGCCGACTGGTTCACTTTCTCTTGCTCAGGTGGCTTCAGAAGAAGTAAACAGTTCAGTAGACAGGCATCTCAAACTGCTTAGCAAATAGTCAAAGTGTTCAAACACAGAAATGCACACACATACACACACAAACCTCAAAGGAAAACAATGTTGTGGGTCAACATCAGATGAATGCTCTCTGTAGTTGACTGGCCAAAATATTGCTGGCAGGACGCCAGTCGGAATGTTAGCTAGCTTATAATGGCTGTTACCTGACCACTTCATAATGTTTTATTGTGCCTGAACATGCCCAGACAGGAAAGCACCTATTGGCATGTCTTTACCATCTGTCACCCCATGATGGATGTGACAGACCTTGCCTCTTATTTGGTTCCAGTGATGTAACTGATACTGTAATTTCAGCCACTGTGTACCCCCACAGAGTAATGTTTGAGCACCTGAACCCTACCACAATGCTGTTTACTAACAAGGGAAAGGGATGTAACTTCCAAATAAAACCATTTGAGTGAGTTGGACGGGATCAAAGCCCTAGGAGAGATCGGAACTAGTAGCCCTCAGCCACACATTTCAGGTCTCTATACCTCAGTGACTCCACTTGCAGAACTGAAAGAGAAAAATGTTTCATTCTTTGCAAAGCAGTGGAGCTCTCCTGATAGAAAGGCCATGGGGCTCTGGGACACGGCACAGGCTGACAGACACTGAAGAGAGGAATGAGGGAAGGAAGCCTGCTGAGATCAGGTGATTGCTCAGGCAGGCAAGGCTTGCTAATGAATGTGCCAAGAATGTGCTTGTCTTTCAGTTTTGTATGAACTCAAGAAAAGGTTTCTCTGGGGAATTTATAGCCTTCAGTTCTGACAAGGAATGAAAATGAAGACCATGATTAATAAGTCTGGCATTTTGTAGAACAACGTAAAACTTAGTGTGCAAAATAGAGCAATTTCATGAAGGTTCACCCCAGAACATGGAACCTGATCCTCAAGAAGTACCAATACAGACTTTGCCACCTTCACCTCTGTGCTGGTTTTGGCTGGGATAGAGTTAATTTTCTTCATAGTAGCTGGTATGGGGCTGTGGTTTGGATTTGTACTGAAAATAGTGTTGATAATATAGAGATGTTTTTGTTACTGTTGAGCAGTGCTTACACAGAGCCAAGGCCTTTTCTGCTTCTCACCAGTGAGCAGGGTGAGGTGCACAAGGAGTTGCGAGGGGACACAGCTGGGACAGCTGACCCCAACTGACCAAAGGGATATTCCATACCCTATGATGTCATGTTCAGCAATATAAAGCTGGGGGGAAAAGAAGGAAGGAGGGGATGTTTGGAGTGATGGCATTTGCCTTCCCAAGTCACCATTATGTGTGATGGAGCCCTGCTTTCCTGGAGATGGCTGAACACCTGCCTGCCCGTGGGAAGTGGTGAACGAATTCCTTGTTTTGCTTTGCTTGTATGTGCAGCTTTTGCTTTACCTGTTCAACTGTCTTTATCTCAACCCAGGAGTTTTCTCACGCTTATTCTTCTAATTCTCTCCCCTATTCCACTGCAGGGCAGGGGGGGAATGAGCGATCAGCTGCGTGGTGCTTAATTGCTGGCTGGGGTTAAACCACAACATCCTCTAAGTACAGGGTGTATTTCTTTGACTCTACCTTATCTGAGAAGATAACAAAGCAATAAGCAGGTATATTCATGACACAAATTTGTAATACACATAGAAAGAGAATTAACAACACATAACAGATATTAGTCATGCCAAAACAGCACTGATTCCAACAGCAGGCATGGCCACAAAGATGCAGACTCAGAGTGTCTTGTTGTGCAGGAGCACAAGTATAAAATACAGAATTGGAAGTTATTGCCTGTAACACATGCACAAAATTGAGTAATTACATGTTGTGGTTTAACCCCAGCCAGTAACTGAGCACCACCCAAGGGAGCGGAGAAAGCAAAAAATACTTGTGGGTTGAGATAAAGACAATTTAATAGGATGACAAAGGTAGATAATAATGATGATGATGATAATAATAATAACAATAATAATAATGTGATGCACAAATGCAATTGCTTATTACATGCAAAAGGAAAATGAAACAACCCAATGCCCAGTCTGTTTCTGTGCAGTGAACCTGCCTCCTGGCTCGCTTCCCCAGTTCTATCCAGAGCCTGATGCTATATGGTTGGGAACATCCCTTTGGCCAGCCTGGGCCAGCTGTCCTGGCTGTGCTCTCCCAGCTTCTTGTGCACTTGGCAGGTGTGAGAAGCTGAAAAGTCCTTGACTTAGTGTAGGCACTAAAACTACCTGGCAACTGAAAACATCAGTGTGTTATCAATGTGATTCTATATTAATTTTAAAACACAGCACTATACCGGCTACTAGAAAGAAAAAATAACTCTATCTATCTCAGCTGAAACTAGGATATTACGTTAAAGAAGGGTACATTAGTTATCTCACCTGATGCAGTTTCTCGGCTCCAAGAGGGCCATGTTTTTTGTATGTTATTTGTTTTACTGGCCTCCTCAGTAAAGAACTGATGGAAGGTCCTTTTCCCTGACCTAATTAGGCAAAACCAGGTCTTCGTATCTGCTGCTTTTGCATGGCTCAGATTTCTAGGTGTCCTGTTAAGACCCACAGTAGGAACATTGTTTTAAAGCATCATCAAAGGCCTGAAATTTACCTCAGCAATAACATCCATGGGGACGGACAGCTATTTCTTTTTTCTGTTGCCTGATTGGAGAAAAACAGATTATTAATCCTCATGGAATTACTGATTTACCAACACTGCCACTGCAGTGTGTGTTCATTGCTCCAGGTAGAAAGTAATACCTTAAAAATGTATTGGTTAATAAATCAACATCAGATTTCAATATTAATCGTCCCTTTGAAACTGATTCTCACCAAATATCACAGTTAGTGGCTGCTTTGCTAACATGTTAATGGGTCATTAACTAAAATCAGTAATTAACTGCTGCTGTTACAGTTTCCATAAGGATTTATTAAGGCTACTTCATGTATTATTAAAAAGAAAGTTCGTGGTTCTAATGTTCTGAAACTTTGTCTCCCTTGGGCTTCCACTGATACTGCTTCAAAAGTAGAAACATTTGCCAAACACATAATTGTGTCACCCAGTTCAGTTCAATTCTTTAAAATAGTATTTCTTGCTCTTAAAATTCCCTTTTCCTGTGTTCTTCTTCCTCAAGGAGAAAGTGGCTATGTATAAAAGAAATGCGAATGTGTGAAAGTATTCTTCTTTTTAAAAGAATAGCTTTTTTAGTTTTCATAGCTACTAAAGCAGAAGGAGGTGGGCTTGGTATATCAAAAAATAAGAACAACTTGAAAAGTTGGGTTTGTCACTATGATTAAAATCGCTAAGATGAAATTCTTCCTCACACAACATGTTACTAAACCATGAAACTCATTGCCACCGGAAGTCACTAGGGCCAAGATCGTATCAAGGTTCACCATAGAGTTCAAACTTTATATGGATCTCAGGAATCCTAAGCCTCGTACTCCCATAATTGAAGATTGTCTTAAACTCTAGAACATGAGGCTGAGAATTGCCTTAATGACTTCCTGTGATAATTAATTCTACCATCTAAATAAAATCTGTAATTATGAGGTTGGAGTGACATGCTTAGGGTAAAAGTTTTATATTTTCATGGTATATGGTTCTTCCAATGAACCATGGGTGAAACTAAGGTTGATCTGGTATGGGAAGGCTTATACTCCCTTACACTGCTACATTTTCCTGACTTCATACCTCTCTTTTTTTTTTCTTTTTTTTTGTGGAGAGATATCAGAAAACAGGAGTTTCACACTTACAGCTCATCACATTCTTAGTGTTCTACCAAGAATTTAAAACATGCTGCACTGACAGTTTCCATGTGGTCACATGAGAGGGAGAAGACATTTTCCCTCCAGCCCATAAAATCTGACTCGGGTCCACAAATCAGCTCTGTGCTACCCTACTCCATGTCCTTGGGCACAATTGCTTTGACTTAACCAGGATCCTGCTAAAATGTGCAAAGTTGCAGGAAAGAAAGGAGAGGGACAAGAGCCCGTGCCTCACCTAAGTCCACTGCAAGAGCTCAGCTTTTGTGGCTACAGTTAACTTTTCAAAGAATTTCACTAATTGCTGTAGGTTGGACAGTGCATGAGTGCGGGATTTTGGCATCAAGAAGTATTGAACATTCAGATTCTTTCAATAATATATGTTTTAAAATTATATTGTCACAAAAATTGACAGATTATATGCACAGTCAGTTTATGTGAACCCAAACAAATCAAGCCATCAAACCACAGTGATTTACATTGCTGCAAAAAATGCCTCTGATTTACAGGCTGCTAAAGATTTGTAACCTGGTACTAAATGGTTCAAATTACATGCTGTATTGTTATCTGTGGATAAGCTGATATTATTTATGAATGCTGAGTTTTCTCCAAATGGCCTGGATTTATTTCATCTCTGAAAGGCAATGCTGTAGAGATTCATCTATGAGTATTGCAGTGATAATGTCTTAATTTATATCTCTTGGGGGAAAAACAGAGAAACACCAGGCTTGTGAATGATATCTGATGATAAAGCTTCATGACTTCCTGTTTTTGAGAAATCATCTGTGAAATGTTCTTCTATATTAAAAAAAAAAAAACAACTTCAATGCTATCCCTAAAGCACCTTTTCCCACTGAGGTTCCTATAGGTGAATACTGATTCATGGAAGCCTGGGTTTGTGCCTGATTAATTATAAACATCTATAACAAGAGCTGTGTTGCTTCTTTTGTTAGCAACTGCTAGTTAACTGAATAACTGGGTGCTCTCAAAAGATACTATACCTTTGTAAAGCAAGAATTCATCTACAACAAGGAAGTGAAAGTGTGGTGTATACAACTGCTAAACTTACATGCAATGACTTTTATATAAGCCAATATATTTCTAGTGATAAAAATCACAGTCTTCCAGATCCAAATGAACCCTTTACATTAGGAAGACTCATGTTTCATCATTAGAAATACCTTCTAGCCTCACAAGATACATAGATTTCATTCTCAATAGAAGTGTCCTGGATCTAAAAGCCTGAAAAAAATTCTGAAAACATGAGCTTAAGACCACTTCTAACAAAACTGAAATTTATCATCCGATTTATTATGGAGATTAAAAAAAAAAATCCTATCAATGTATTTGACTATATGAAATAATGTCTCACAAAGGAGGCAGAAAAAAATGCCAAGATTGACAACATCAAGCGAACATTTCAGTACCATGCTCCATCAAAGATAGGTCACAGAAGACCACTTTGTTTACACCCATTCATAACTCCCTAGCACAAAAAAAACCCCAACCAAATAAACCAAAATGAAAACAAACAAACAAACCCAAAAGCCCCTTCTTTCCATTTCCAGCAAGAACCCTGAATATGAAGCCATCTTTTCACTTCCAGTTAGCAAATCATCAAACACTAGTTTTCATGTTCCCCAAGTCTTGTTCATCCATATATGATACCATATGCCTGTATTCTTATTCTCATGCTCTCCTTTCTATGGAAAGAAAAAAATCCTGCAAGATTTATGAAAATCGTCCTGTGCTCAATCTGTTCTCAGGTCCTCTCTCTGTCACAATACTTTGATGATGTCGTGATGAAGTCATTTATTAGTTAGGAAAGAAATTGTCTGTAACTTTTGCTGAATTCTTTTCTAAGCATACCCTTGCCTTTCCAAAATACCCTAATCTACCTTGTTTCTCATGCTTATCAACCCTTCCCTGTCTGAAGCATATTGCGTGCTCTCTGCAACTAAGAATATTTTTTTTTTTAGGTTTTTTTTTTAGTTTTCTCTAATAAGCCTAGTACAACATGTACCTGTTTCTTAGTTAGGGCTCAAATGATACAGTAAATGATTACAAGCCTACAGGAGCTTACCTATACATATGTGGCTTTGAATTATTCTGGTAATGATGAAAGAAAATGGGAATGAGTGATTAATAGCAAAAGCCTACACTAATAGCTCCTCTTACACAACAAAAGTGCATTTGATGCTTTCTGAATAGGTAAGAACCTATGCCATCCTATACTACCTAGGTTTAAAAACAATGGCAATTTCAGACCACAGTGGATGCTGGAGGAATAGCTAACAGAATACGGACTTTTTTATGAGACCCTTACATTGACTGCATTGCATTGTACATGTACAGTAAGCTTGATTTAGCCCACTGGCACCAGTCTACTCATATGGGGACAATTCTGCACTACTTTGTATCTTGTATAGGTCATTTTCTCTGAAGCAATGTTCCTACTGACCATTTTGTTTCACTCTGCAAAGAGGCTGAAGGTGGAAGACAAGAGGACAAAACTCAGCTCTTATACATTACTGTTCAGTAGCCATCTCTCCGAGTGTCGTGGTTTAACCTCAGCTGGTAACTATGCACCATGCAGCTGCTTGCTCCTCCCTCCCCTCTGCAAGGGGATGCGGAGGAGAATGCAAAAGGAAAAATCATGAAGTTGAGATAAAGAGAGTTTAATAGGATAACAAAGGAAGAAGATGATGATGATGATAATAAATAAAATGCAAATGCAATTGCACACCACATGTGAAAACAACTCTATGCCCAGTCTGTTTCTGAGCAGCAATCCCGCCTCCCAGCTTGCTTCCCCAGTTCTATCCAGAGCATGATGCTATATGGTTGGGAACATCCCTCTGGCCAGCCTGGGTCAGCTGTCCTGGCTGTGCTCTCCCAGCTCCTTGTGCACCTGGCAGGGCACGGTGAGAAGCTGAAAAGTCCTTGACTTAGTGTAGGCACTAAAACTACCTGGCAACAACTGAAAATATCAGTGTGTTATCAAGGTGATT
The DNA here is from genome assembly GCF_011004875.1 of Balearica regulorum gibbericeps. Lineage (NCBI taxonomy): Eukaryota > Metazoa > Chordata > Aves > Gruiformes > Gruidae > Balearica > Balearica regulorum. The sequence continues at coordinate 119,908,061 of NC_046184.1, forward strand.
CTCCTATTAAATTAAAAACACAGCACTATACTGGCTACTGGAAAGACAATTAACTCTATCATCTCAGCTGAAACCAGGACACCAAGTAACTTAAATCAAAGGAGTAGACAGCAAGGTGGAGGATTAGAAAAACTCTCAAGGCTAAATCATAGCTTACCAATTTATCATTCAGAGATTCACTACTAGTTGATAAAATAAGAACACTCAATCACATGTATCCTTATGTCTAAGATTAAAAAGAAGTTCAATTAACAAAATCCCTGCCTCTTCTCAAACGATGAGGATGTTAGCAGGGGTATTCTGCATTTATTCATTATCCAGACTATATTAGCACCTAAAAGACTCAATTATAATCAATACGACCCCATATCACAGTAACTAATCATCCTTTTCCTAATTTATTCACAACCTAAAGAGAAAGACCTATCTACATGGCCACAGGCAGACAGTTCTGTGTTAATTCTACATGTCCTCTGAGCTGGCCAGGTATGAGTCAGCTCCTGTCCAAAAGCCATAAAGCCCCATTAATGAGGCACTGAGAGACAGGTCTTATCACCATGGGCTAATTACTGCATGAACAAGGCCAAGCTCTGATTCACTCTGGCAAGCTTTGAGTTTGGGTAGCGTTAGGCCTATCTGTATCAGAGAAGAGGTATGAGAAACACTATTAATGCAACTAGGACTAATCAAGCTTTTTGTTGGACCTAGTTCTTTGCAGAAAAGTGACATCATAATAAAAATGGAAATTTCACAGAAAACATTCACTTATGACAAAATTCAGAACAGTTTTGGGTCATAGGGCAAATGCAGCCTAGGCTGCATTAGGAAGACCGTTGCCAGTAGACTGAGGGAGGTGATCCTTCCCCTCTGCTCAGGACTGGCTGAGACACACCTGGAGTGCTGTAGCCAGGTCTGGGCTCTCCGGTACCAAAGACGTGGACGTACTGGAGAGAGTCCAGCGAAGGGCCACAAAGATGATTAATGGATGGAAGAATATGAAGAAAGCCTGAGACAGCTGGGACTATTTAGCCTGGAGAAGAGAAGGTTCAATATGTAAAAACAGCTGACAGGAGGCATAAAGAAGACAGAGGCACTGTTCTCAGTGCTGGCCAGTGGAAGGGCAAGAGGAAACTGGCACAGGCTGAAATACATGAAATTCCATTTAAACATAATATTTTTTTTCTTTTTCTTTACTGTAAGGGTTATCAAACACTGGGAACAAGTTTCCCAGAAAGGCTGTTGAGTCTTCATCCATGGAGATACTAAAAACCTGACTGGACGTGGTCCTAAGAAATCTACTGTAGCTGACCCTGCTTTTTAACAGAGGGACTGGACTCAACAAACTCAAGAGCTCCTTTCTAACCACAGTTATTCTCTGATTCTGTAATTCTGTAATTTCTTCAAAATAAAACATTTTGAAAAAAAATAATTTATAAAAAAAAAAAATCAGTCACTGGAGAAAAATAGTCAACACCAGAAGAAAATGCATTCTATGCTAAGATGGAAATGAAACGGATAATATTAGGTGCATCTTTTCTCTCCAATGCAAAGAAAGCTCAACCAGCTCCCACTTCAACATCCAAAATTAGATGAGATGAATTCCAGCCTTCTTCACCAAATCATAATCAGCACCGACATTGCTGAGAGACGGTGAAACACACAGAAATTAGAGGCATACTATGTGGCACAATATAGCGCCATATATCCAAAGCTAAGCAACTGGAGAAACACCATGCTAATGAGGTCACATTGCTTCTGAACACCCAGGCTAACTCAGGTCTGTCTCTGTGACAGGGGTTTGTGCCGAGTTGCTATGTTCTGAGTGGTTTACTCTGGTCTGTCACAAGCCAGGAGCTGATTTTCATTCTACACATTACCACAACAGAAGCTAAACCAGAAGATTGGTACTCCTTCCTCTGTGCAAAGACTTAGTGATATATTAGCGTGAGGTATGAAATGCTCAGTGGCAACAAGACCCAATGCCAGATCTACAGCTCAGCCCTGCATTTAAGGACCTGATGTTCTGAAAGGAGGGAAAACAGATCACCGGAGGGATCACCTTGCAAGACTCTTGAAAACAAAATCCTAACTTGACTGTTAGTGGAAAATAGACGATCACATTATTCACCGGCATGAGGAATCACACAGAGCAAAATCTGTGGCAGTTAGAATGCAGCTATACAGCTACTCATGCTTGCATAATCGTATTAAACATTTTCATTCATTTCTGCTTGTTAAAGTAATATGATGACTTCCTCTAGTTTCAAACATGGCAATGAAAGGAAGCTTTACTTTCCTCAGCCTGCTGTGCAGCTTTAGTGCCAAAGGCAACAGCTTTTTAATCCAAAGCAAGAGTTACAAGATGAAATACATTTACCAGCACAGGGGGAAAAAAAAGAAATAAAAAAGGGAAATGGGCCCTTCTCACCTGCCCATGTATAACCATGTGAGCTAAATTAAAAACATACATTGTCAGCTGGAAACTCATTTGCGTGAAGAACCGTTGGCAGGTTTTGACAGTGTATGGGTAGAGCAGGGTTACAGAGCTGCGTATCTTTCCCTTCCTCTTGACTGCTCAGTAGTACAGAAGTAAGAGTTGAGGAGCAATTTTACTGTGAGGCCAAGACAGCTTTTATGAACATAAGTCACAGGATTCAAAGGACAGTGTGTAAAGGAGACAGTCTGCTTTGGAGTCCATTTATAACACTGAGCAGGACAGAACTAGACATGGAAAAGAAGCCTGTGGCTCTCCCTCAGGGACTTGCTGCACAATGAAGGAGATGCCAATTTGAAACCCAAAGATTGAAATGTAGCAATCAATCATGAAAGTGCAGGCATCTTCTCCTCCAGTCCGCTCAATCCTCTGTCGTTTCAATAGACAGAAAAGAGTAACAGCAGTTTGCTCCCCACTGCTGCCAGCTTTACATGGAGCATGCAGCTATGCATTGGGAGTGTTAAAGAATTAAAAGTGAATTGATAATGATCAATCAACCTTAGTTCAGTACCACCAAATTTAAAGAGATTTTTACCTAGTGACTTTAATGGAAGCAGAACTACTGCCTGAATAACAGTGCTTTAGGTCTTCTTCCTTTACTATCAACTATAAACAATATTTTAAAAGGCTTGAGCCATAATTACAGTTTTTAATTCATCTAGTCAGCTCAGTCTCACTGGTGACACAATAATTTCAGCCTATTTCTCCTCACCATTGTGGCAGCACCTGCATCCATCTGTTATGTCTCTTGAGCAAGCAGAACTTACAGAACTGTTTTCAAAGGCAACTTGGTCCTTCCCTCACAAGGCGCCTCTACTTATTACTACTTAGTCAAACAGATGGCCTTCACCTTTCTGGGGTTAAACTGCTCACGTGAGAAAGGTCTGTTTCTCACTTTGGAAAAACTACATTTTCTGATGCCTTCAGTGGCCTTCAGGAATGGGGAGTTATGCAGGATCCGGCAGCGGTTATTCCTGTATCCTGCTTCCAGCACCTTGTTATACCAGCATGTCATACGGCTTCTCAAACTGTTTCTTACAGATGTCTCGCAATGCTTTACATGGTTGCTAATCCTCTCTCTCATGACCATTCTTCATTCAGCTTCATGAGTTTTTTCTTTTTTACTTTCCCCCCCCCTTTTTTGGTTTTAGTTTCCCAGAATAAAGAAATCAGAGCATATATTAGATACTTCTTTTCCTGGAAGTATTTTTAGACATAAACTGAAAGATTAACTCATTTTTTCTGTATATCAGTTACTTAGTCTCCCCTCACACATGCTGTTCAGACTGTCAATTTGAATTGTGTCTTGCTGTCTATTTGCAAGTCATTATCAGCCCAATAAAAGAAGCAGAACAAACTCATAGTTGTAGGGTATATTTAGTGAATAGGTAGTAATGCTCAGGTTTATTGAGGATCATTTAAGGAAGTGATTTTTTTCCCCAGTGATTTTTTTCTTTTTTTTCTTTCCCTAAAAATGTAGAAATGTCAGCCTTTGTTTCAAAAGCTATGTTGAATTAATCTCTGGGATGAAATGTGCTAGCTCTTGTAGTTCTCCTCAGCTATTTACTTTAAGACTTAAGTGAACATTTGATTAGAAGCTACAATTCCTTTGTGTAAGGATGGAGTAGAGAAGAGAATTGTGATTACACCAGTAATGACTGATGGAAGCAGAACAACTGTCAATAAGGAACCTGAATTAACTTTTTAGGTTGCTTTTTAGCAATGTGGGTTTTTTTAAATTTGTGTAGGAATAGAAGTTACTATTGTAGGGAACAGGAATATATAATCTCTCAGGTCTTTATGCTCTCCCAGAGACTGCAAATAAAATTTACACAGTTAATTTAAATATAATATATATAAAAGGATTTACCATATCCATGTACTGAAAAGACAAGCAACAATATTCTTATCTCAAGAACAATATCCCACTTACATTTTAGTCAAGAAATTGAGAACCTCCACTTGATCTGCAAAGTACTTTAGCAGAGTTATACACGGTGTTGTGCAAGAGGCAGGTACTATATAGGATTATTGTTGGTAATACTGTTTAAGGGTATTGTACATACAATAGGGGAAATGAATAGACTAAGAATATAGTCATGGGGGTCACGAAAAAAAAAGGAGCATTTTGTTGTTTAGGAACTGGCACGATTATGTATTTCTGTACTAGTTCCCAGGTAGAATTGTCTTTCCATCCCTCTTGTCACATCATCAGTCCTATGTACTGGAGTACACCAAGATCAAAGCTGATGATAGCTGAAAGCCATTCTTCTTTTCATAAAATTCTGCAGAAGAACTGCAAAATAAGTGCAGATTGCCATGGAAAGAAGAATGGCAACATGTACTTACATTTTCCCTCTTCCACATTGTTCCTTCCCCCACCGTTTCTCTCAATTTTCTCACAACATAATAAGATGCTTGTAGAAATTGCCAACATTAATTTGGGGGAAAGGGGTGGAGAATATTATTCTCAAACATGCAAAATATGTTGGTGGTGTTCAGAACAGTTTAGTGTAAGTATAGCACTGTTATTAGTGGGAAAAAAAGCTAAGTTGTGTCTTGCAGCTGCAACTGTTTGTTGACTGCTTGTGCAATTAATTACTTTCCAGAAAATTCAAGTCAGTATTTGTGACAGGAATATTTATCAGTAACCACTCCATCAGAAAGCAGTTACCCACAGTTGACCGACACACAAACATGCAGTCTCCAAAATGCCTGGACATTTTGATTTGACAATTTTTTTTGTGATATGGTGTGGCAGAAGGCAAAGCTGAGCAAGCTAAAACCAGAACATATACTCCAGGAAACAAAGGAAAACTGTGCCTATACCTCCATGTAGTAACACTCTCTCTCTTATTTTTTTTTTTTTTCCTAAACATTAGACCAATAACTGCTGAACTACTTGGCTACTCTTAACTCTGTCTTTTCTCCCCTAATGCCAAGGTGCTTCTCTTTATCTGTGGACTTAACTCAGATGAGTAAGGCTACACACGCACACAAAAATTTAAAGGATCTGGGCCATTAAATTTCACATGCTCATAGGTAGGATACAGGAATTAGAGATGCCATTCTGTGCAATGGTTTTTGCACTGCTCCTTCAGTCTAGAGGGATCAGACCATGTATTGACTTCAGAGGGGTTACAGCAGCCAAGAAGAGGCAGCAGTGGGTTTTTACAGTTAGCCTAAAAAGTTGATTCAAGCTCACATGGTTTGACTGGACAGTCCAAACCAAACACAAAGATGCTTTGTGGTTTTGTGGCCTTTTCTAGCCACAAGTGAAAATCTTGCTAATAAGTGGAATGTGTGGTTTATTCAAGGACCACCACCTACATCAAGTTTGAGGACTAATACAGAAAAGTCCAAAACTAAAAGCAGCAGTATTTGCAGCTTCAGCTGATGAACGAGGCCCTCAAACTGAGGTCTGTGACAGCTCCATGTTTCTCTGACTGCATGACATGTAGTGTACACTGGTCGGTGTTTGCATATGTCAACTAGACAAAAAGCTTGCTCTGAGATCTGAGATAAACTGCCGTTCAAATCCCACAAGATTTCCCATATACATTACAGTTCCTATTTAGACACACCCTTAGCTAGAAAATCAGTACACAGCTCTCTGTTAGAGGAGACATTCAAGACACACCCACACTGATATTTGGACTTAATCTTGCAGCCACTCTCAGCCAGCCCCAGTAAAATGAGCTACCCTTTCTTCATCAGATCTGAGGTGGAAGGTGGGATTAAGGTGTGAGATTAAGGTTGATCCTACCTATCAAAGCAGGTATTGACAAACATGGTGCTTCCTGTCTTCTCAATATGTTAGGTCTCCCTCCTGAGACTGTTGTGTGTCTGAGGAGCCTGTGAATAGAAAGTCAAAATGTGCTTGCCCTGCCATGTGTAGGTTTATGTTCCTCCAAGGAGTCCAAGCAATCCCAGTATTTCAAAGACTGAATGAGGGGCATCATACCGAAAGTTAACTGAAAGCTCCACCTGAATGTGAGGTTGGACTCACAGGTTCTATGGTCAGGCACAAAGGAGGGATTGTAGCACTCACGGACCTGTGAACTACATAAACCCATTTCCAAGAGTGACAGCGGTGTTTGTTAGCTATGTTATAATCACCAGCTGCACTTGAAACGTCGCTCCTTTTAGAGGGTCCAAAGGAAGCAGTGAAGTCCAAATCTGAGTCTCCTATGGAAACAGTGAAAATCACACAGATGTTTCCCCTGCTGAAGAGGAAATCATAATTATTATAAATGTCTTGGTTCGATCTATACTGCATTCTTCATAGCGAAGGTGAGTTAGGTTGGATATTTTCTTTTTGGTCAGCCTCCATGAGTATAAGTGAATGGCAGATGGGAAGGTCTTCATGGAAGGCTGTAGTGAAATGACCAGTGGCACAAGCGGTTCATGATCAGGACTCAAACTTAGAAAGACTGTACATGAGCTTTTTGCATTGGCCTCAATTACATTACTTACCATGTGTATTTTAAAATCCATGGTTTCTAATGGTACACAGACAGTACTGATATTATTGCAGCAAAAGAAACAGTAGAAATGAGTGCAAGTCAAAAGGTCTTGCCCCAGTCTCCAGCCCTGTTCAGATTGGGGGTTAAAGTTTGGAGTCTCTCCAGCTGTAAAATTGTGATTTGTGTATTCTAAACAAAAGTTTTCTGATTTTCTCTTACTTAATAAATAGATTCTCAAGAAAGAATAACTATTTCTAGTTTAGCACATTGTAAAATGCAAGCTTCCAAAAGTTTCAATATCTTGAACATTTTTTTAATTGAACCAGTATAGGTGAATTGATCTTGTTGTTTATGCTTCCTTCTAAAATAGTCTCTTTTTGCAGTTCTACTTTTTTTTTCTTTTTAACAATAGGCTTGCATGAACTAAAATACTGCACTGAAATTCTTTAATTACACTATCTTAAACCAGGCAGAGAATTTTTCATTACTAATCTAAGAAGAAAAAAATCAAAACATGAAGATATAGAGATTAGTAAAATGTTAAGCAATGAACACTAAAACTCCCAGAGAATTTAAAAATTAGCTCACAGTTACCTACTAATTTACACTTCCATGTTGATATTATCTGGAAAACTCAATTGTCATAGTATAGGCATGAAAATATTTGAAATTTGTCTTATTTCGAAAAAATTCCCGCTGGAGGTCAAGAGTCTGTTTGGATTAGAAATCTGTAAAGTGATGGCAAGGATAAGACACATGAACCTCAGCCAAACTAATATTGCTTAGTGCAATAGTCAGTTCAGTAACTGCTTTGCAATTTTTTAGCATTTTATTTGTTCTTTATTTTTTGAATTTTATATAGAAAAGTACTCAAAAACATTTTCACCAAAAGGATATGATTTCACTGAAGGAAACACAGCATAGAAAAGAAAGCACTAACACAAGATCAGAAAGATGTGCGTCTTTACAAAATAAAAGCAAAGCTATGTTTTCCTGAAAGGGAAAAGTCTAATGCTTCTTCAAGGAATGACAAGGAAAAATGTCAAGAGACGGCATTATATATTTATACTGAATATACCAGAGAAGAATATTTGACAATAGGGATGGAAATAGTCGTTCTCTTAGTGACAGAAAAACCACACAGTCTCTCCTCTGTTGCCTGATATGCAAGTCCATTCTTGATACCTTGAATGCATACACGCACACAGACACAAACACACGCATGTATTTAATTATACATACCAGAGAGAAAGGAAATAAAAGAAGTGCCAGAAGTGCATTCCGTGACAGCAACCAAACATGACAAAGGAGGATAGAGATAAAAAAGCTCAGAACAAATACGAGGTTAATTAATTTTATAATCACACTTTTTACAGGAGGTTTTTCTACGATTAAAAACAAGTAAACACTGAAACATGTTTTGAAATTTAGCAGCCACACAAACCAAAATTGTCACAGGTCAAGTGGTCTGCACTCTTCACTGAGGCAAGGTACATTTCCACCAGAATTCCCCAGGCAGTCTACTGATTTTATTTTAAACTTCTGTAAATCCAGATGACTCCATGAGGAACTAAGTAAATGGAATCACTCTGGCATAAACCTCCAGTAATTCAGAGGAAGCTCAGACCTCAGAGATGAAAGGTTATGTGTGAAAAACTCTGGGTAATGGGCTCCAGTATTCACATGGAGAGCTATATATATATACAGTAAAGAATTTGCATGAAAGCTCACCAATCTACCACTGAGATAATCTTTTTTTGCTGTTTTTGTTGATAGGTATATTTTTAACATCCAAATAATTAATTTATATGCAGGTCTGGTTTCTGAAATAATAGTATGTTTATTATTTTCACAGTACTTAGAAGAGTCCGTCAATTACAGGCTTTACTAAACAACACTCAAATAATCAAAACAAGGTAAGTAAGTAAATGATGGAAAAAGTAAAAGAAAAATATTTGAGAGTAAAATAGCACATTTTTTCAGTAAGTAAGTTCACAACCATACAGTTGTGAAAAATTGTTTATAGAACTACCGTAAAATGCTGATGCCTTTTCTTTTTTTTTCCTGAAAAAGACACATCTTTTTATGTGGCTGCTGCACAGTGTGAAATATACCAACAATGTATAAACCTGTTAGCAAACTGGTAGAGAAACGTATCATCTCATCTCTGTCTTGAGACACTATGTGCCTTATTTAAGGAGAATTTGGTTCTGTCCTAGGACCCTGAATGCTACACTTATTATTTAAGAGCATTCATTTATGTTCTTATTTTCCTTAAATCAAATTTTACAATGGTAGCAAACCCTGAACTTTCACTACATTACATGAAACAACTGTCCTTAAGGATTTGAACTCTCAATAATTTTACTATAGGTTCTAGGAAATGATCTCTTATGGAACATAGAACATATGTTAGAAGCAGGTCAGCAATTTAGTTTACATTAAATATATATTATAGGATTTTGTCATCATTTTTTACCTTGAACCATGGAAAATTACTTCCTCAAGCAGCATGATTTTTATTCCAATTAGCTTATTTGTGATTGCCAAGACAACTTTAATATTAGCAACATCCAAATCATTGAATTGGTTGTTTTGTTAATCCTGAAACACTCTCAAAAAGCTACTCAGGGTCAAGTTATGTCAAAACAACATCTAAGGAATGAAGAAGCTCTTGCACATTACAGCTCCATTTATATGCTCAAGAGATTCCTGAAGGTCAGCTGCAAAGCTCTGACAAACAAGCACTCTTGAGATGCCAGGACAGTGAGGAGGCTGCATGAGTTGCCTTAAAACTGTGCATTAATATATTTTTAGTGCTTTTGAAATCTTGCAGCCTTACATCTCAGGATCTCAGGAGACAGAAGCTCTCTAGCTAGATAATAACACAGGCAGTGTGATCCGCTCCTCATTTGTATGCCAGCGTTCTGCAGATGTTCATATTCTGGGCAACATCAATATATTACAAGTACAATAATATATTACAATATATTACAAGTCTTGAGTTTCTTTCAAGACTATGGAAACAGAATTCTAGCTGATAACCTAGGACTGCTAAGTGGTGGATTAAACCCTGCTTCCAGTGAGGATACAGGGAAAAGTCTCATTTCCTTCAAGGGCAACAAAGTTTGGACAAATCTGAGAGTGACTGAAAACCACACCCTACAGTCTGCACTGAGCTTCTCTGATTTTCTATTACAGCAAATACTTTTCATGCTAAAGTGTTTGAAAAAATATTCTATTTTACATTTATCTGCCCTCACCTAGTTCAAGAGGGTTTCTTCTTTCTCCTTAGAAGTGATAACTTCACTAACTTCAAAATCAACCTTTCAAGCAGCTGAGGAAACACTGTGAAAAACAGCAAGAATTCTTAGGTTCAGGGAAGAGAAAGAAGAGTTGACCCTGAAAATACAGTTTTAGGCAACAGGTTAAGTCAGCAACATTTTACTTTACACAAATTTCTTTTTAATAATTAAAATTTTCGAATGTCTCTTGGAGATACATGTTTTTAGGAAAATCTTAATTCATACACCTGCACACCAGTCCCACAAACAAACAAACCAAACAAAAACTCCTAAACAGAACAAATCTGATTTCTTCTAGTACCATTTTTTGAGCAATAACAAGGATGCAGGAAGAAAGGGTCCTGCTTCTGATCACAGAGCTGAAAGGGTAGCTGACTTCAACAGCTGTTATAAGTCCTGCAAAAAAAGACCTGGGACAGTGTTTACTAGCCACAGAATATCAGACCTTACCAGCTGGGCATACACTTTTTCACATTTTCCCCATGACTCTTGCCCAGTTTTATGGGTGGTATCTGAGTCACCTCAAACCACTTAATGTTATAGGGAGGACTGAGAGAACAATTGTCTCAGTCTTTTTCTTCTCTTTCCGTCTCTGGGTTGTGGCTGCACTTGCTTCCATGACATTCACACCAGAGGAGGTGGAAAGTATTGTCCTGATAGATTTCCACATTGTAGTAAATCAAAATGCATTTGTATTATCAAAATTCAAGCAAGATTGTTCACCTAGCCCAAAAGATTCCTCTTTTTTTTTTTTTTTTTCCCCTGGACACTGAAGTTGCTGGGTCCAGCATAATGATGAATTGCAATCTGCTCCACAAGCAGAGCATTTCTGATTAATATTTTGTGTGCTACAATATACAGCGAGGAAGTCACCTTGGGTCTGCCTTCATTGGGGTTATTAACTATGTCAGAATATGTTAGCTAAAATGATCATAATTTCTCCTACCGATTGGACACAGCTGCATGTTCTGATGTGACTGAGTACAGATTTGAAAGTTGCCTGCTTAAAGCCTCAAAAGGGAAAGAATTTCATTTCTGAAGTGTACAGTAAATTTATGCTTCCTCCTAAGCACGTTGTGATTCAGAGCCTCTTCTCTATTAGTTTTCTCCCCTTGAACTGGGAAAGAAATTTCAACAGCCAGCTGCTCCAAAGGGACTTCCAAACA